>NW_010365641.1:97283-125374 GCF_000414095.1 Morus notabilis
GTAATTAATTAAGATCATAGGGATTGGGTGACATGGACAGATAAGAATGATGAAAATTATCAGACGTAATGCTTTTTAATGGAGAAAAACATGAATTAAATTAAGGAATAAAACATTGAAGTTGGGAGAGACGCCTTTTAAACCTCAAATAAAACTATTTCCTTTCTAATTTGAGGCATATTCAAACGTGGAAGGAAGATACGTGCATGTATTTTCATGTTGATCACTTTAACAATAAAATTGTATTGTTTTCCGGCTTAATTTTATTGTTGAGCTCTTGAGTTCGAATTCTACGTATTCTTTTAAGGAGCTTTCTAATGTTAGGTGTACGTTTTTAAACGTTAAATTTAATCAAAAACATAATATATATATATATATATATAAGTGATAAAATTTGATATAGATCTGATATTAGTTCAAAATAGATCTAATAAAGAGTTCAGTAGAATTCTCTTTTTTAAATTATGTCATTTCTATACATAAACAATTCGTAGTACTAGAGATAAATGTTTTATATGGAAATTAAACCAATATAAAACACATAACTAGTGATAGAGGTATAAATAACATAAATATATATGTATATATATATATATATATAGACAAAAATACTGCAAGGAATATATACATAGTAAACAACTTACTTGCAGCGGCCTTGTGGCTGCAATGGCAAAAGCTCTTGATTTGGAAGCGCTTTGAGCTGTGAGTGAAGGCAAGAATTTTGAAAGTTTTGAAGTGAGTTTTAAGCTTGACATCCTCTTAAATCGTCGCCGTTGTAAAGTTGCTTAGGCAAGAGCAGTTTTGAAGTCCTTTAATTCTTGATGATAATATATATAGAACTAAAATTAGTCTTGTAAATGTGGAATTAATACGAAGGAATTTATATGTGGCACTTACTGATTACTCTCGTAAACACGTGTGAAACATGGAGAACATTTCTCCCTTTCATGGCCAAAACGTACTGATTTTAGTTATCAATTTGGAGCCGTTCGTTCCCTGGTCTGCTGGTAGTTTTCCTAGAGATTTGCATTTGCTTATTCAAAACGTACGTACATACATACATAGATTGTGTATGCGTGATCAAACCACAAAAAAGTTCGGTTTTACATGCGATCTCACGTAACATACAGAAGTGAAAATATAACATAAGAACGTTACACCACTTTTAAAGAAGTACAACATAGTCTTTGTACGAATACATATTTTGATGTTACACATCTGCAACATCAATGCTATACGATGATTTTGTTGGGATATATGCCCATAAATTAAATAAAATGTAAATATTTTACTGATTATCAATGAAATAAGGAATTTTTTCAATATTATTTTACATGCATGTGATGTTTTATAAATATCAAAATCCCTAGATTATTTTATATGTAACTTTAAATATTGTATATAAGTGTTATATGCAAAGGATAATATTTGAAGTAAAATAATCTAAACTTGTCCGTAATTATAAATTAAAGTTAGGATCTTTAATTTAAAATTACTAATGCAGTTCATTACATTCTTAATGAAACAATCTTATCCTAGATTGTTAATAATCAAATTATTGGAATGAAAGCATTTTATGTAATATGATTACATAGGATCATAACGTGATTAATTATGAATCTCAAATAAATTCTATTATTAAATAGAGTATTCAATATTAATCAATGATGGTCCTATATGAATTAATCTTAATTCTGAGTAATTAATAGACTCTTATTTACGATATTATGTTCTTTGACATATTGAGTAATGACACATGTGAATAGTGTCAAAATCTTGGTATAATGGGAGCAAAATAAAATAAATAGCTGGAAATTTTAATTTACAAGATGAAATCCATTCATTCATAATGAAGTAGATTGATGGTTCCCAAAAGTGTTGATTTGGGACTTGAATAATAAGAGCGCTCAATTTTATGATTTGATCATAAAATATATTATTTATTAGAGGATCAATGGTACTTATGGAGAAAGATATAATTAAAGAGGTCAACGGAAAATACCTAGCTTTAATTATGAACCGTTTATGGAGGATTAATTCATATCTAGTGACTATATCAATGGACAACACAAATTCCGTGAACATAATTACTTTATAATTTTAAGAGTGTAATTCTAAATTTATAGTGGAGTAATTTAGAATTAATAATTTTGATATATTAATTAAGGTGTTAATTAATTGTCAAAATTATTTGAGCTTAAAATTATAATGTTTATAATTCCTCTCAACGGCTCTATAAGATTAATGTAAACTGTATATATATCATATTAGGTTATGATCATTAATTTAGAATAGAGAATTCTAAATACACATATATTAATTAATTCGATTAATTAATATTAAATTTTTTTTAAATTAATATGGATGAATTTAATCATTTTTATAAAAAGAGAGAAACTTTTTTTCTCATATATATATATAAGAAAGGAAACGTGCAGCTCATAAGTGCACGTTTCCTCAGTGAAAAATCAAAAAAATAAAAGAGGGAGAGGGAGGAAACGTGTTGTTGGACGTTTCCTCAGCATGAGCATGAGGAAAAGAAGAGCAAATGTGCGGCTGCACATTTACTCGTAGAGGAATCAATTTTTTGTTTTTTTTTTTTGTGTTTTTTTCTCAGAAAAAAAGAGATTTCCAGAGAAAAAAACAAGGAGATTTCCAGAGAAAGAAAAAAGAGATACCGGAGAAGAAAAAGAAAAACTAAAAAAAATCTCTTGAGTGCTATTACATACTTTTGAGAAAAGTGAGTGATAACTATAGGTGACCTTCCTAATTCATCCATCTCATGTGTTGAGAAACCCATTAGAACATCTACTCGTTCAAGTTCACGTTGATCCGGAGATACGTTGAGAAAGAACCCTGGTGTTCTTAGAAATTAAAGCTCAAGACGGTGTTGGAAGAGTTCAAGATTAACGTCTTAATCGAGCGATGGTAAAATTTTTCTTCTTCTATTTAATATCTTAGTAGTTAAATTAACATGAAATAATGATCGCATTAAATTTTGATTTATGTGATTCAATCGATACCACACTTCCGCACAAGTTTTTTTGAAAATCCGGTTTGAGAAACCAACAATTGGTATCAGAGCCGTCTTTATTTCATGCTAATTTAACATTTAATTATGTGATAATTCATGTATGTCTAATGGGTAGGCACTTATGCATATGATGTATAATTCTTGTGTGATGGTTATGTATTATGCGAATGGATTGGTCGTAAATTTTTCCGGTTCCATAAAATTAGTTTTTACTATTTTATTTTGATTAAATCAATTGTAAAATACGTATCCATATGTAATTTGTTATTCTTCAATTGCAAGTGGATCATCATAGAAGAGTTCCAACTATTTTACTTTTTGGAAAAGTTCCAAACTATTTAAAAAAAAGGTTGACTGGTGACGGTACGGTTGACGGTGACAGTCGCCGGCGAAGGGGCGGCTTCCATGGCCGAGTGTCGACCATGGCAGAACTGCAGCAGCCTCAAGGCTGTTGCAAGTGATTGTGCCTTCAGGTGCAGTCGCGGGTGCAAGGCCATTGTACCTTGTGGTGCAATGGCCCAGGCCCAAATGGGCCTGCTCTACCTCAGTAATGAAGCAGAGGCTAATTAGCCATTATGGGCTGGCTTTTCCAGCCTGCCCAAATCCCAAAACGGCCCAAACCCATTTTTTTAGATACACCAAAATGGAGACATGAAGATTGAGAGAATTACAAGAAGACCAATTGTGATGTAATTTTATTTTTATTATTATTTTGGGTTGTAATTCTTCGGTCTATGGAACCCGGTCAAGTTTTTTCATTTCGCTTGCATGTCTTTATTTATTTATTTATTTATTATGATTTATAATAATTGTATTGTCATACATCTAACATGTCATCCAGGATAAAAAGTTCCTATCTAGTTTATATGTATGACATGCATCATGCACATTAATTATTTATTTTAATTCTAAAATTGTTTTAGTAAATTAAATTAATTAAATGCGTCAAATTGTTGAGTTTAATGAGTCTTTGGATGTTTGGTAGAGGGATTCATTCCCTGATTCGAATCATGATTCATGGTTCACTACAATATTTTTTCTCACAAAAAATTCACGTAAATTGAAAATGGTTCAAATCACATGGTTTGAATCCTCCAACCAAACGTCCTCAAAATTCAAAGTTATCAAATTTAATAAGATTAAATTTAAGGTTGTTAAATTTAATGAGATTAAATTTAAAAAAATTAATTAGCAAATGGTTTTGCAAAATTTAAATAAGTCAAATGTTAAATTTATAAATTTAAATGTTAAATTTTAAAATTGTCACAAATGACTTAATGTAATTTTAAAGTTGTTTAAAATTATATGAAACTTAGTGATTTAAATTGTTTAAATTCACTAAGAAGTATAAAACAAGAGTTGTTTTATAAAATAAACACACCATTTGTAAATAATGAGTGGGAGCGGGTAATATGACAATATAACACATAGGTCTCCACCGTTAGTACAAAGCGTGAGTAATTAATGAGGTCCCGAGACGCTTTGATTTCATCCTCCCTACATTGGGTATTTATTAATTATAATAGCAAGGTTGGCTTCCAAAGAGATAGGATCTCAAAGATGTATTTTAGAATTGACCTACCCTATGGCGGCAACTTCTAAGTTAAGTCTAAAAGATCTGAAATGGTGGGTTACACTCATAAAGAGATAATTAAATTGGTTAATTATTTTCTTGACCTAAATAAAAAGAAATTAATAAATATTAGAAGTATGAGATATTTCAGATAGCATTTATTAATTGAGATAGTCTCATTTTAATTAGCAATTATTTGACGTACCCTACGGTGACACTTAATTATGGTGATTAAAATTCCTTAGGCAATTAAACATGTATTTGTGTATTTAACATGTGCATTCATGCATCATTTTATATGCCTTAAATTTAGTAGTGATATTTATGCAAAATGTTGATCGAGTTAAATTCCTTATTTTCAGTAAAAATGCCAAACCCTAATTTCACACTTCTCGCTTCCCAATTTTGAATGGTGAAAACTTTGTCAAATGGAAAAGCAACATGAATATCTTCTTGATCTGTGAAAACTACCATTTTGTCCTTAAGGAGGATTGTCCTCCAGTGCCTCCGGCCAATGCAGCCAGGGCTGCGACCGAGCGATATGATCGCTTGGCCAACACCAACAACAAGGCCCGCTGCTACCTGTTAACAGCAACGAATGATGTACTAAGAACTCAGCATGAAGGCCATGTGACTGCTAGAAAGATCACAGACTCTCTTCAAAGGATGTTTGGACGTCCATTTGATTCAGTACGAAACGCTATTGTTAAAGCCATTATGAACGGCCGTATGAAGAATGGTTCTTCTATACATTAAGATGTGCTTAAGATGATTAATCATCTTTATGAAGCTGAAATCAATGGGTCTCAGATTGATGAGCAAAACCCAAGTTGGCATGATCTTGGAGACACTTTCTCCTAATTTTCTTCCATTCAGGACAAGTTACCTGATGAACCAAAAGAATGATAACTTGATTGAGCTCCTGAATGAGCTGCAACAATTTGAGTCCCTTATAGGTGATAAGGGAGGCAAGGCAAATGTTGCCAAAGCCAATGCAGCTGAGGAAATACTTTCTTCTTCAAAAGGGAACAAGAAGAAAAAGAATAAGGGGAACAACAAAGGGAAATGGAAAAAGATCCAGAAGAACAAGCAGAACAAAGCCACTCCAAAGCCTAAGGGAAAATGTTTCCACTGTAACCAGGATGGCCACTGGAAGAGGAACTGCAAAAAGTACATCGATGAGTTGAAAAAGAAGAAGCAAGGTAAATCAAATTTACTGGTCATGGAAACATGTTTAGTTGAGAATAATTTCTCTACCTGGATAGTTGATTCAGGGGCATCTAACCATGTTTGTACTTCTTTGCATATGCTGGAAACGTCCAGGGATCTTGAAGAGGGATCTTTCGACATGAGAGTGGGCAATGGGGCAAGAATCTCAGTGACAACAGTAGGGATAGTGCGACTGTCTTTTGTAAATAATAAATATTTATTGTTAGACAATGCTTATTTTATTCTGAATTTTAAATGAAGTTTGCTTTCGGTTTCTAGATTGCATGAATAATTTGTTTCAATTTCTTTTGATATTGACTCTGTTTCTTTATCTAAGATTGGAATTCATATTTGTTCAGGTTTTGTTGATGATGGTCTTTACTTTGTTAAACCCTATTCAACGAAATGCTACAAACTGAAATGTTCAAAGTCGCTGAACCAACCCCTAAAAGAAGAAAGATTTTTAACGAAAATGAAACATACGTGTGGCATCTAAGGCTAGGTCATATAAACATAGATATGATTGGAAGACTAGCACAAGATGGTCCTTTGAGAGAGCTAAAGGTTGACACTCTACCGGTTTGTGAATCTTGTCTAGAAGGAAAAATGACCAAGAGGCCATTTCCGGCAAAGGGTGAAAGAGTAAATACGGCCCTTGAAATCATATATACCGTTGTATGTGGTCCTTTGAATATCAAAGTGAGGGGAGGCTATGAATACTTTGTCACATTTATTAATGATCATTCAAGATTCGGATATGCATACCCGATGCAAAAGAATCTGAAACCTTTGAAAAGTTCAAAGAATTTCGTGCCGAAGCTAAAAAGCAACACGGCAAATCCATCAAAACTCTTCGATCGGATCAAGGAGGAGAGTACTTCGATTATGAATTCAAAGACTACTTGATTGAAAATGAAATAATATCTCAGCTCACTGCACCTGGCACGCTACAATAAAATGGTGTAGCTGAAAGAAGAAACCGTACCTTACTTGACATGATGAGATCAATGTTAAGTTATTCTTCTTTTGTGATGACCCTCCTAAGAGGCCGCCACTATAGCTGAAGTTAACTTGTACTTACTGGGATTTCTTAAAATTTGCGGAACATTTTTTTTTAATATGAGAAGGAATAATTTCATAATTCGTAACAATAATTTCAAAAAAATGAATCACTAAATTTCTTAAATCTTTTCTTAATTTCAACTAAGATAAAACCTTCTAGAAATATCCTTCAAACTGAGCAACGTTTAAACTCTTGTTTCAAATACTCTTTAAACGCCTTTCTAAAACTAGCCAATTCAATCGGGCCATCTAATTTGACTTTAAAACGGATTTCGTGAGAAATCTTAAATTTAAGTACATCTTAAAGTCCTTTTAAAATCAATCATTTAAATCGTCATATTTAAAATTCGTTTATTTGTTGCATGCACTGTTGCAACGTTCAAAAACTTAAATACTCAAGACTAGGGTTATTAGCTACAACCTCGGTTTCTATGTACATATACTTTTCAAACATACATGTTAGAAACCTTTGAATCATATATACATATACATGATTTTACTTAAACTTACTGCGGAAGAATTAAGTGTGAGCGGTATCCATTCCCATCTCCACCATTCATTCGCCACTCGCCATTGCCCTTCAAGAATTGCCGATAGGTTTCTTACCTACAGCATGAACATATTTGATTGAGCTTTCGCTCAGCAAGTAGGAACTATCTCTCACAAAATAACTGTAAGTACACATGAATAAATATGCATGAGCTGATTATGCTTAATTATGATGTCTTATCAGTGTCTTATTATCTTATCTTATCTTATCTTTCTTACTGATGGGCCCGAGTGCTCGTACCACTTGCGCGCAATCATCGGGACGTGAGGGTTTGCAAGGTCTCCCATGACACCGTGATTATAACTGAACTGAATGCCTCCCTTTCAGAGGACATTATTATATTTTTTTTTCTCCCTTGCGGAGTCTGAGTTACCTCCCTCTCAGAGGCTGGGACGACACTCAACTGATATTATTCTTATAAGTTCTTCTTGACTTATTAAGGTGTATGCAATATGACATAGCATAGCATACTATAACATGGAATGTACTCACACACATATAATTAGTGTGCAATGCTTAAGTGTATGCAGTATGACCTAGCATAGCATACATAACATTAAATGTACTCAAACACATATAATTCATGTGCACTGCTTAAGTGTATGCAGTATGACATAGCATCGCATACAATACTTAAAGCATAAACATGCATATATAACATGTGTAACTTTTTCTTTAAAATCTATTCATACTGTAGGCGAGATTTTCACTTACCTGATTTCCAGTTAAAGTAGAATTTCTACTCACTCAGACCTTCTATCCTCTACTGCTAAGTTCTGTAAAGGAACGCCCATTTAAAGGGTGAGATTAACTTTTAGTACGCTAGTTTTATTTAGCATAGTCATAAAGGAATTAAATCCTTCCTTAGAAAGTATTTATCTTTTTTATTAAGAATCATAAAAAATTGTAATTTTTATTATAAGAATTAATTAAATCCTCGTAATTCTGTCTTCCTCAATTGCCATTACAAATTTGTGCTAAATTGATAATTCATTAATTATCTTATCCATATAATAAGTGTAATAATTTAGTTAACTAATTTTGATAATTAATTAACCCTCTTATTCATATACTAAGTCTACATAATTTAGTTAATTAACTTTAGTAATTAACTAACTTCCTTCACCAAATTAATTAACTTCCTTAACCATATTCTAAGTCTTAGATAATTTAATTAATTAGTTTAATAATTAATTAAATTATCATCCATAATACACTTTTAATAAACTTTACTTTACCACACTTGACGGGCTCATAATAGTGTTGAGGTCCATATTTAACGTCGTAAAATTAAGGATCTAGCGTATCAGTTTTACGATATTCGCTTACACGCTTATTTGAAACCGTTAAGTTTTATTGAAAAACTATATACGACATTTAACATAAGCATAAACATAATTCGTGAATACCATAATTAACATATTTCATGAAAATCATACACCTTATATGACTATCTTAATTAAACTGTAAGCAAGGTTTGTACTTGCCTGGATTTCGAGCTAAGCGGTTCTGATAGTATCTCGCCTATCATGTTCGTCTACGTATTCCTCAAAACTAATTCACGGAAAAATTGCAAGCACTATGAATGATCCTTGAGGAATATCGACGCATTAAACACTCAATTCTGATCTCCACTTATTCAGTCTGAATCAACTCAATCCGTGTGCAACCAGTACCAGACCATTCTTATCAGAATTGAATTTGGTTGAACAGACGTCACCATTTCGTTCAGCACGTCAAAATGAGTTGGGATATGGTCTTGGATCATCAAACGGATATCAATAGGCTGAGAAATGACACCTCGCCCGAATACAGCTGCGACAGCGGCGGTGAATGGCGGCAGAGGCTCCCGTAGAGTTTTTTCCGCGGTAGACTTGGGTCCCCCGCCCCCTAAATCGACCCTTTTGAGTCCATTGGTGAGGTCAATTTCACACCATTCAGCATGTAACTATACATATCGAGACTGGCAACGCCGGTAAAATTCAGCGATTAACATCTCACATTTTCGGTCATGAAATCTTAAAATTAGTTGAGGGGTGATCTTATGATTGTTTTGACACCAAACTCATGAGGATCCAACGGTTATATCATTGGAACCAACCTACACCATCACTACGGTGGCGGTGAGTTCTGTTTTCTGGCCAAACGGCGATGGTGATGGCTGAAACTAGTCGGGATCGACTCGTCTATTAACTCTGAATCTAATGGTAGGGGTGGTGACACCCACTTCGTCCAGGAGGGTGAAAAATGATGGCGGTGGTGCTCCGGCCATCATTGAGCTATGAAAATGAGTGGGTTTTCTTTATCTTACTGTACTGAGTCCATAGGGACTGAAATCACCTCAATCGGAGGTCAGACGGAGGAAATATCGCGATCGAAAGTTTTGGTTATTTTTTAAACTTCGGCTAGCGATTGTGACTTATTCTGGTGGAGTTTAGGGTCGTACAACCTGTCAAAATGCTCATCTCATCGAGAGCTTTCCATTGACACCAACTATGTCAAAAACAGAGGCCTGAATCTCGAATTGAGTATTTGGCCATGGACGGTTTTGTTTGAGAACGTGAGAGGAGAGAGAGTGAACAAGCAAGAGAGAGAGAGAGTGAGAACCCTAATAATTTCACTATGTAAAGTGTCTGATTAAGGCAAGATTACGTGATTGAACTTATCCTCAAATATTTCCTCCAAACATATTAAATTTATACTAATTAAAGGTAATTAATTTAGCTCACGTAAGTTAATCTACTACTTACAGTCCAAATATTAATTTCTAAATAATTCAATCTCATTTTGTATTCTTACTCGCGTAATATTTTGAACTGTTTTAAGTCTTGAAATTTCTACGTAATGTTTTAAGGTAAGACATGTTTTACTCGCGTAATATTTTGTATTCCAGACTAAACAAATTCTAAACATAAATTTCTGCATTATATCCAGGGAATGACATTGTTTCTGATGGTGTCAACTCCCGAGCTCACATTGTACCCTTCGACTATAGGTATTTATCTTGTGGCTTTAACCTAGCTGTCTGGAAATTAAGGATTTTCTCTTCTTTTAAAATGTCAGAGCGTTTTTTTATACGCTGCTAACATCGTGTTGTGCTCAGAGATTCTTGAAATTAAGATTCTCAAACTACATATGTACTGAAAATTCTTCTGCCTTAAAGTATGGCGAGAATTTATCAATCGAATTTACTTGATCATATAACACGAACTTAGCATGAAATTTGCTACAGAATTTAGGAATGCAGATGTTAATTGCATAAATCCTTCAGTCAAAAATATAGTATAATATTTTCTAGGAAAATCCTTAGCTTAAATACATAAATTGTATTATTTAAAGTCTGGGATTTTCTTAGTCATTACAATCTACCCCTTTAAGAATTTTTATCCCGAAAATTAGAACAACTTGGGGTAGTTTTTCCTCATATCCTCTTTGCGTTCCCAAGTAGCTTCCTCAATATTATGATTTCGCCACAAGACTTTAACCAAAAGAATTACTTTATTCCTTAAGGTTTCTCCTCATGAGCTAGAATTTGGACAGGTTTCTCCTCGTAAGTGAGGTATGCGTACACTTCGATAGGTTCTTGGTGCAATACATGCTATGGATCTGTCACATACTTCTTCAACATCAATACGTGAAAGACATTGTGTACGGAAGCCAATTCTGGCGGCAATGCTAGTCTGTATGTGACTTTACCAATCCTTTCGAGGATCTCAAAAGGTCTGATGTATCTTGGGTTGAGTTTCCCGCTCTTACATTATCTTATTACTCCTTTCATCGGTGCCACCTTCAGAAAAACTAAGTCTCCTACCTGAAACTCTATAGGTCTGCGGCGTTTATCCGCATAGCTCTTCTAGCGACTGTGAGCTGTATTGAACCTCTTTGTGATAAGTCTCACATCCTCTGTGGTTCTCCTGATAAAGTATACTATTTCTAGATGTTTCTCCCTAGGTCATACTAATGAATTGGGACCTGCATTTTCTTCTGTATAGAGCTTCGAAAGGTGCCATTCCTATTGACGTGTGATAGCTGTTGTAATAGAAAAAATTCTATCAAAGGTAATTTCTTATCCTAGTTTTCCATGAAATTCATGACGCATGCTCTCAGCATATCTTCTAAGGTCTGGATGGTCCTCTTGGATTGACCATCTATCTATGGGTTGAAAGCCGTACTGAACTTTAGCTTAGATCCTATTGCGTCATGTACACTTTTCTAAAATCTTGACGTGAAACGACTGTCTCGATCTGAAATAATAGATTTTGGAATTCCATGCCACGTTACTATCTTAGAAACGTATAGTTCAGCCAGTAACTTAATAGAATAACTGAGTTTGATCACACTTCTATTCTGGAATGTATATCTTCTGCAGTTCTCCTGCTGGATGTTGTTGTTCTACTTTAACTTCCTATCAATTAAGGCAATTCGATGTAAATTCAGCAACATCCTTCTTCTGTTAGGGTAACTAGTGGTTTAGATGAGATAGTTTGTCTCCAAAATGATTGATCACTCTTCTTAGTCCTGATTGTCAGTTCAATCTTTAGCCGAATTAATTTTTAGGATTAGTCAATCAATTGCCTAGTATGAGTCGTGATTGATCTCGAAACTATTTTTAAACTTAACATAGACTTAGACTATACATTTCTATCCTTGATTCGAATGAGACTCGATTATCAGATCTATCTAATCTTGGTCCTGGTTATCGTAAGATCCTTTAAATACAATTGTCATGAAATCTTTCTAATTATGAGTGTGATGTCCTACTTTCATATAATTTGGATTAGAAGGTTCATCCTTGTTGTTTTTGGTGGTACTACGTTGTATAAAATGTAATACTACATATTGAATCATGGGATTATTCTATAATTCTATAATTCTACACTCATAATACCGCTGAAATCTTAAAATATTCTTGGTTATTACTAATCGAGTGCTTACTTATTGGTTCGTCAATTTGTCTGAACCGTTAAGAATGTGATGACTTATCTGAAGTCAAATAGGTTACTTGAAACTTTGCACTCTCATAGCCAATATTCTCAGTTACTATCTGACATGGTGTACCGTTAAGTCATTTCTTTCATGTCTCATGGCACTCTTAAACATACTCAGATATACATATTAGGCTTTTCATAGTATATCTTGTCATACTGATTTTTTACACGACATTCTAATATGAGCATGTGTACTTAAAGGTTTTAAACCTATAGAATGCACAACTTATTTATGAAAAAATCCGTAAATTAGTAAACTTATTTATCTATTAATTTTTCTCGAAATTATAATTCACTAAACTTATAAAAATTTTATCTTCAAATTTTGAATGAAGTCGAGGTTTTGTAATGTTTTTCGTTATCCTTCCCATGCATGGTGTCCTCCACTGGCGTTTCTGTCCTGAGGATCTTACTAAAATTATTGACCTTACTTTCTATGAGGTCTCTTTCCTACTAATCCATGATCTCAACTTGCTCTCTACTCTTAATTCCTGCATTTCTTTATCTGAATCGTGATTTGATATATAGAATGGCTCAAGAATCTGTCATCTTAACATTTTCTTAATAGGTTCCTATTATCCAAATTATTATCATTAACAATAGTAGTAACTATAGCTTATTTATATACTTGTTCTAATACTTTGGGGGATCCTTCTTACCTTGATTAAACTTCTTCTATTTTTCTTCTGGGTAATCCGTCCTTCTCTTGGAGTTTGAGTGGAAAAAGATCAATCTTACTGTCAATACTTGTAGAAGTTCTCCACTTTTGTTCTAATAGTTTTCCCATTGATTATGGACTATCCTCACTTCTACTTTGTTAGTCATAATCACTAAGCAGTTTCTTATTAAAACTATAGGGCCTCAATTTTACTCTTCTCCATGTATATATATATATATATGTATATATATTTATACTTAAGTTGGAGCTTCACCTTTCCTCTAACAGATAGTTCACGTGACACACTAACTCAGAGGTACCTTGAATCCCTTCTCACGTGCAAAAATTGTATTGTAATACTTTCTTGTTCTAACTTATTGTAGAATTTGAGACAGAACAATATATCATGTCACGAATGTTTGGGCATCTCCTCTGTCTAGACCTTGTTTTATAGGGTAATGAGACCCTTATGAGTCCAGATTTCGTACAATTAATTGTAACACATACTTTTACAAGATAAGGTTGTGTTGTTTCCTGAGTTCTGTAAATGACTACTTGTGGTTTACAGACCTTAAATTTGTCTTTTAATCATCAGACTTAATAACTGGTTTCCTCAAATACTTAATTCCTTAAGGAATACATGTATCGACCTCATCTGACATAACTTATCTTCTTTCTAGAGCTCTAACTGTTTATGTTTCTATCACAAAACATTCATAACTCTCCTTCAATTCTTTGAAGGATAGTTATTGCTCACACAACTAGCTACATTATCTTTTCCTTTGGGATTACTAATGTATCCTTTAACGATGTGACACTCTTAGGCTTTATGAGTATTTCTTAGTGGTCTACCATTTTCATTGTTATTTGGTGTCGAGTTCAAACTACTCTCAAAAGTATGAACTCATTTAAGGAGATACCATCTCCATACTTTAGCATTCTTCCTTCTAATTTACTCTTTATATAATCAAGCTCTTAAGCTCATTTCATCTCGTGTTTACTTTCCTCAAAGAATAATTATCTTAAACTTATGATCTGGACAAATTCCAATAATTTCTGCTTAAAATAAGTATATTTCGAAGTATTACCTTCTGTTGACATCTTTGTTCTTAGGTAGGATCATCTGTATTTCTATCCTTATACCTCTCAGAGCATAGTTCTTAGTCTTAATGATTATACACCCATCATTCTTAACCTAATCCTCGATCTCTAAACTCAATAAGGTCATCCTCCCAGTGTAAGAATGATTACACTAAAAAAAATTCTTTCATTTTCTTTATATTCCTAGATTGATAATAGCATTCCCCTATTTAGTATCGGGTGGGGTATATATAAAACACAATCCTTAAACCATTGTTATGTTAGATAACCCAATATCTTACCTTTAACTTACTTATCATACTGATTAAGTTGTTAGTCCTTAATGTTCCTTTACTTATGAAAGAGATCTTCTCCCTTTTTTTTGGCTCCTTAAAATGATTACATTCCATATCCTCCATTAAGAGTTTGATTTATAATTTTGTGACTTCAGTCCTCAAAGTTTCAATTATAAGTCATAATAAATCTGCTTTAAATAGGCGTTATAACCAAATTCTTCTTAATAGATAAACATTATCCTTAATTGATTCGCTCCATTCTTGTTGTAATTTCCTTCTTACAACGCATCATGATTGTCACGGAAATCATACCACTTCTATTTTCATGCTTCATAATATCTAAAAATGATTCACACTTTCATTCTGAGGTTTCTTATCTTTCTTAAGCTATAATCCTGTTTATCAATGTTGGATACCGAATCGAATTCGGACGCGGAACCGAATCGAATTCGGACGCTTTGTGTTTAGAAAACCAATGTCTTCCACATCAATTCTTAGAATCCACGAAGATGTGTGGTGGGCACACCTGAGACAAAACAGATTAGAATAAACACTTGAATTTCCACAAATACCAACGCATGGACGATGTGAAATTTTTTGGAGAAAATTTTTTCCTTCCCAAAATAAAAGAATTTCGGCCACAATAAAATATTAGGTCAAAAAATTGTTCAAAAAATTGTAAATGACAATTTTCTATCATTCTCTTATTTATAGAGTACAAGTCAAACTTCTAGAAGGAATCCAATCTCTATCTCCAAGATTAAACTTGTTAATTATCTCCTATTTTAATTTGGAACAAAATCTCATCTTTTCTTTTATCCATTATGGCCAGCCATTCATAAGGGATTTTATCCCTGTGTAGGCGCCAATATCAGCTAGGGAAGGAAGAGAAAATCATCATTTATCTTGCAGTCCAATTTTGATTCAAATTCAAATTCCAATTTAAGTCAAACTTAAATTAATTTGAATTCTAAATTGAACAACTTATCAAATAAGTTTAAATGGATAAAACTAGATGTGTTCAAATTCAAATTTTGATAATCACATTATTTAAATAATAATTAATTCTCAATTAATTATTTTCGAGAGTTTAATTTTTAGAATTCCATAATTTTAAAATTTCCATTTTGACCTTCGTGTCTGGTAGAATTATAAGGACGACGCAGGGACTAATGGACCTATAATCTCGAGCTCCAATAAAATTAATAATTAATTAAGCACTTTAATTAATTAATTAATTCTATTAATTCCAATAGTTACTCCACTATAAACTTAGAATTACACTCTCGAAATTATAGACATAAATTACTTCTAAACTGTGAAGTGTCCATTTGATATAGTCACTGCATATAGATTAATCCTCCATAAATAATTCATAATTAGAGCTAGGTGAAATCCGTTAACCTCTCTAATTACATCTTTATCCTTGAGTACCATTGATTCTCTAATGGACAGTGATTCATAAAACACATTCATGAATCAGAGCTCCTACTGGTCCAAGTACCGAATCAACCCTCAAGAGAATTATTTATCTACTTCTATCTCAAGAAGGAATGGATTACATCTCGTATAATAACATTCCAGGCTACCTACTTCATCATGTCTCCAAAATATAAGGAATAGGATTCAGTATCTCAGAATCTATACCAAGTAAATGAAAAGACACAAATCCATAAATAGGAGTCTGTTAAGAACTCAGGATTAAGATCATTCTATATATGACCATTAATAGACTCAATTTGAATTTCTATACTTAACATAAATTATTAGAAATTCATATTGTGTCCGTGTCCTTGTTCCACATAATCTCATTATGTGAAATACACTCATTCAATATCTCGCTATATTAACAGTGTGGATAACACCGTTCCATTCTAAATGGGAATGACATGTATTAATAATGTTTTAATTAAACATTCTGAACTTTAATTAAATTCATTATGAACACCGTTTTTTATTATTATCCTTAAACATTATCCTCTCGCATATAACACTTATATACAACGTTTAAGGTCACATAAATAATCATGGAATTTTCATTTGATATTCGTAAAATATTCATAAATATATGCACATAAAATAATGAATAAACTCTTTTATTAAATAAATAATAAATATCCTATTACATCTCATGCTTCGAGGACACCATTCCCAACAATCTCCCTCTTGTCCTAAAGCAGGTAGAATATGTCTCCAATCCTAAAACTTTGTAGGTGTCTATGGCTGATTTATGTCTGGAATAACTTCCAGATCAGTTAATAATTTCTAGAGTCAGATTGCTCTCTTTTACTGCTTCACAAGCTGCTACACATTAACTCTTAATGATAGAATTAGCAATCACACTTTGCCAACAACCTTTCGTATCATGACTCCTTCACCTAGTGTGAACACAGATTTGGATGTTGACTCTCAAAATCCATGCATGACTCATAGTCAAAGTCTGTGTATCCAGCTAAAGATAACTCTTTTACTAACTAAACTATCTTATAGTTTCTAGTTTTCCTCATACACTTAAGGATACACTACACTGCTACCCAATGATCAAATCTTGAGTTCAACTGATAAGGAATGACCACTCTCACTGAATATCAGATATTCAGGCTTGTAAAGAGTAAGAATATCTTCTTTTCTTTTATTTGAAACATCTTGGTTTTGATCAAATCCATAAAACTTAATAGCCTCATCAAACCTGATGTTCCATAATCTATAACTGTGCTTCAATCCATAAATGGATCTCTATAGTTTGCAGACTTTCTACTCTTGGTCTTTCTCTATGTAACCCTCTGGCTAAGTGATATAGATGGTTTCCTCGAGATAGCCATTCAAAAAAGAAAGTTGTCTTGACATCCATCTACCATATCTCATATTCAAAATATGCTGATATGGCCAAGAGTATCCGGATGGACTTAAGCATGGCTTCCGATGAGAGACTTTCCTCATAATCAACTCCCTTTTTCTGGGTGTAACTCTTAACCACTAGCCTTGCTTTAAAAGTCTCTACTTTTCCATCCGCTCCTCTCTTTCTCTTGAAGATCCACTTGCGTCCGTTGGGTTTTACCCCTTTAGGTAGATCTACAAGTTGCCAGACTGAGTTAGAGTACATGGACTCTAGCTCAAATTTCATAGCTGCTTGCCACTTTTCCTCATCAAAATCATCCATCGCAGCCTTAAAGGGCAACGGATCCTCCTTATTGTCATCAGCAGTGACGATCTGTGCTTCCCCGATATACTGGTCAGGTAACCTGCTTACCCTCCCACTACGATGAGGTGCCACAAGAGTTTGATTATGAATCGTGGTTTTATCTCTTAGCGTTCTAACAACTCTTGTCGGTTGTGGTCCAATTTCATTGGAAAGTAACTTTTTTAGAACTTCTTTACTTGTGAGCTTAAAAACAATCATATAGTCATGCTCTAGAAATGTGGCATTTGTTGATACAAATAACCTTTGATTCTTGTGACTATATAAAATAATCCTCCTCTTGTCCCCATTATTTGTCCCATAAATATGCATATTTCTGATCTTGATTCTAACTTCCCAGTCTATTGTTTCATCACATGAGCCAGACACCCCCCGTATGCAAATATGCTTCAAAACTGGCTTTCGACCATTCCACAACTCTAGGGGTGCCTTTGGTACAGACTTAGATGGTATTAGATTCAAAATATACACGGTGGTTCTTAGGGCATAACCCCATAACAAAGTAGGAAGTGAAGAATAACTCAACATTGATCTTATCATGTCGAGCAAAGTTTGATTTCTCCTTTCGCCAACACCATTCTGCTGTGGTGTACCGGGTGTAGTCAATTAGGATACCACACCTTCTTTAATCAAGAAATACTGAAACTCTTGGTCTAGGTATTCACCCCCTCGATCTGATCGAAGTGTCTTGATTGATTTACCTAATTGTTTTTCAACTTTTGCTTGGAACTCTCTAAACTTTCCAAAAGTTTCAGATTTCCATTGCATTAGGTAAACATAATCATATCTTGTATAGTCACCAATAAAGGTGACAAAAGATTCATAACCTCCTCTTGCTTGAATATTTAACGGTCCACATACATCCGAATGTATCAGCTGAAGAGGTTCTGTGGCTCTTTCTCCTTTCGACGTGGAAGGCCTCTTGGTCATTTTACTTCCCGGACAAGATTCATAGACTAGAAGCTTACTAACTTTTAGTTCGCGTAAAGGACCATCCTTTACCAGTCTTTCAATCCTGTTTATTTATCTTGAGAGATCCTTTGCTTCTTATTCTTAGGTTCGGTAACTTTTGAACATTTCAACATTACGCAGTGAGCCAGGCATAGGTTTAAATGGTGTAAACCGTTTTCCAAATATCCAGAACAAATATCGAAACCATTGCGAAAGATGTGACCTAGATTATTATTAAAGGCAATTGTTCAAATAATTTAGAATTAGAAATCAAATTTCTCTTTATGCTTGGAGGGAAATAAACATTGTTCACAACACAGTATTTCCAAAATTGAAGTCTAACTTCTCCCACTGCTTTTCCCGATATCCTCGCAGTATTCCCACTTTCATCGTGTAGTCCCTGGCGGCAAGTTCTTTATAAGAACTAATATTTTGCAAAGAAAATCAAAACATGATTAGTTGCTCCCGAATCAACTATCCAGGATAACGAATCACCCTCTACTAAAGATGTTTCTAGAATTAGTAAATCTTATTTACTTTGATTCTTCTTCTTTGTTTAGGTGGAAATAATTTCCATTTAAGGGCTAAAACTTAATAAAGAAAATAAAAATGATTAGTTATTCCTGAATCTACTATTCAGGATAAGGTATCACCCTTTTACTAAAACATAGTTTTTTAGAACTAGCAAATCATATTTGTTTGAGTTCCTTTCTTTACTTCGGGAAACAATTTCCTTGTAAGAACTAAGACTTACTAAAGAAAACAAAACATGAGTAGTAACTCCCGAATCTACAATCCAGGAATATGGAATCACCCTTTTACTAAACATGTTTTTAGAACTAGCAAATCATATTTGCTTGAATTCCTTTCTTTTATTTCGGGAAATAATTTCCTTACAAGAACTAAGACTTAATAAAGAAAAGAAAACATGAGTAGTAACTCCCGAATCTACTATCCAGGAATAAGGAATCACCCTTTTTACTCAACATATTTTCAGAACTAGCAAATCGTATTTGCTTGATTATTTTCCTTTATTTTGGTGGAAACGACTTTCCTTTTGTCTTTTACTCAAGCCCTTACAGTATTTAGCCAAGCCTTTCTTTTATGGATTTTCAGATACGGTATCTGATGACTGCATTATCTCATAGACTGTCTCTATACCTTCATACTTCTTGTGAATTACCACGCACAACCCTAGCTAATAGTTAGCTAATGTGTTTACCTTAGGGACAGGAGGACAATGCTCCATTTGGGACAAACTTATATTTATCACATGAACGTAAGTTGTTTATGTTACTTTACCACTTCGTATAGTTTATCTTTAGTCAATGTTTCAGTTTTGTTGTAGTGAGATTATAGGATTTGACATATTGCTGGAAATAAGTAGAATATTCATCTAATCAATTTATGTGCATGAATATCAAAACATGTGATTTTTTTAAGGCACAATTAAATATGATGCATGATGCACATGAAAAATACATAAATCATGTTTTAATTTTAGGTGCCAATGATAATCCAATTTACCACGAATATAGTGCCGCCGTAGGGTAGGTCAAAATATCGTAAATTGAACCGAGACCTTCTCAATTAATAAATATAATAAAAATATCTCATATTTTCATATTTATCAACTACCGTTATTTTGGTCAAAAATATAATCAACAAATTTTGATTATATTTTCATGATTGTAACCCATCATTTGGGATTCTATGGACTTAACTCCGGAGGGCTGCCGTAGCGTAGGTCAAACCGAAAATACATCTTTGAATCCTATCTCTAGGAAGTCAACCTTGTTATTGACCCGAAAGAACACTTTCCGTAGGGAGTACGGAATCGGTGTCGCCGCGAAGCCCCTTTCGAATCTCACAGTGTTGAACTAACATTGGAGACTAGTGGGTTGTATTGTCATACAACCCCCTCCCACTCATTATTTTGCAAATATGTATTTTTATTTAAAAAACATCTATGGTTTTCTAATCCCATAAATAAACAATTATTTTTCGGATATGTGAAATTCTAAAACTTAACTCTTAAATTCAATTTCACATACAACATTATTTTACAAATAAATTTTGCAACTCAAATCAATTTAATCATATTAAATCAATTTTAGCGCATGGTTCTTATTTTATTTTATCCTTTTAAAACTCTTTTAAATAAATAAAATAAATAATGATAAATGCGCATGTATGCATGGCATGTTATAAAACATATGAGTAGGCACACTATATCTATATGGCATGTTATATGCATGGACATATAATATATAATTATCAACATAAAATATAAATATATGCAATCGGCTATTAGATGGAATTTGACCGGGTCCCATGGAAAATATAAATTACAACCAAATCGAATAAATAAATAATTACATTAATTATTTTCTCCCGTTACATTAACGGGTCTTTGATTCTTGAATTCTTCATTATTCAACTTCGTTCTTCATCTTCGGGTCGAATTTCACCTTTTTCGGGGTCCGGAACACTTTTGGGTCTGTTGGCACACATTATGAGGGTTTCAAAAACCCTCGGGCCCGTTCGGGGCCCATTGACCGTGTCTGGGGTGCTAGCCGCGCGCGTATGGACTGGCCGCGTGCTCCGCATACCAGGGCGTGCGCGCGCGCGGACTGGCCGTGCGCTGGGCACGCGCTGGGTGTGCGCTGGGCACGCGTTGCCTGCTTTCCTGCCACTGGTCTGGGCAGATCTGAGGTTGTTTTTGGGTAGCTTCAAACTTGATATTCCGGGCTTCCTTTTGATTAAAAATCAAAACCTTAATTCTACTCAAATCCTAGAATTACAATAATTCTAATCCTGAATAAAATTACAAATAATTTAACTTGAACGAATTTAATGCGATCCATGAAACCATATAATTAACGACCAAATCCACCATCCATACATTCATCAATATGAATAAAATATAAATATCCACAAATGCAAGTGCCTACCCATCACATACGTACATAATTAAATATCACATATTTAATATATTAATTTTGATTATCACATAATCAGAGCATAAATTAATATCGTCTATAGACCGCTCTGATACCAATTGTTGGATACCAAATCGAATTCGGAAGCGGAAGCGTGGGGAATGACAGATCAAGTATCACAAAAAATTTTCATAAAACCTTTGAGATACTCTATAGATTATATTAATTTATGCATGAATAAATTAATCACATTAATTTATTTATTAAGAACTCAATTAGGAATAATACCTTACCAACGATTAGGATGATAACTTGAGTTCTTTGACCTCGAACAATCCTTGCTCCAAAGCTTTGTGTTTAGAAAACCAATGTCTTCCACGTCAACTGCTAGAATCCACGAAGACGTGTGTGTGGGCACACCTCAGACAAAACGGATTAGAATAAACACTCAAATTTCCACAAACACCAACACATGCACGATGTGGAATTTTTTGGAGAAAAATTTTTCCTTCCCACAATGAGAATTTTGGCCATAATAAAATATTAGGTCAAAAATTATATATGACAATTTTCTATCATTCTCTTATTTATAGAGTAGAACTCAAATTTCTAGAAGGAATCCAATCTCTATCTACAAGATAAAGCTTGTTAATTATCTCCTATTTGAATTTGAAACAAAATCTCCTCTTTTCTTTTATCCATTACGGCCGGCCATTCATAAGGGATTTTATCCCTGTGTAGGCGCCAATATCAGATAAGGAAGGAAGAAAAAATCATCATTTATCATGCAATCCAATTTTGACTCAAATTCAAATTCCAATTTAAGTCAAACTTAAATTAATTTGAATTCTAAATTGAAAAACTTATCAAATAAGTTTAAATGGATAAAACTAGATGTGTTCAAATTTAAATTTAAATAATCACATTATTTAAATAATAATTAATTCTCAATTAATTATTTTCGAGTGTTTAATTTTTAGAATTCCATAATTCCAAAATTCCCATTTTGCCCTTTGTGTCTAGTAAAATTACAAGGACGGCGCGGGGACTAATGGACCTATAATCCAGAGCTTCAATAAAATTAATAATTAATTAAACACTTTAATTAATTAATTAATTCTATAAATTCCAATAGTTACTCCACTATAAACTTGGAATTGCACTCTCAAAATTATAGAAATAAATTACTTCTAAACTGTGAAGTGTCCATTTGATATAGTCACTGCATATAGATCAATCATCCATAAATAATTCGTAATTAGAGCTAGGTGAAATCCGTTAACCTCTCCAATTACATATTTATCCTTGAGTACCATTGATTCTCTAATGGACAGTGATTCATAAAACACATTCATGCATCGGAGCTCCTACTAGTCCAAGTACCGAACCAACTCTCAAGAGAATTATTTATCTACTTCTATCTCAAGAAGGAATGGATTCCATCTCGTATAATAACATTCCCGGCTACCTACTTCATCATGTCTCCAAAATACAAGGAATAGGATTCAAGATCCCAGAATCCATACCGAGTAAATCAAAGGAGACAAATCCATAAATACGAGTCTGTTAAGAACTCAAGATTAAGATCATTCTATATATGACCATCAATAGACTCAATTAGAATTTCTATACTTAACAAAAATTATTAGAAATTCATATTGTGTCTGTGTCCTTATTCCACATAATCTCATTATGTGAAATACACTCATTCCATATCTCGCCATATTAACAGTGTGGATAACAACGTTCCATTTTAAATGGAAATGACATGTATTAATAATGTTTTAATTAAAGATTCTGAACTTTAATTAAATTCATTATGAACACTATTTTTTATTATTATCTGATGACGGGTATTTCTACCAACAAATCAAGTACTTTTAAGCTTGAATATTTGTAAGTTTTCAAGCATTATTGTTAGTTTAATGTATTTTGTATGCTTTTTATAGGAATTAGAAATAAATGCGAACTTGGATGATTTTGCATGAAGAAAAGAAGAATATTTGCCCAACTTGTGAGTGAATGGCAAGAGGAGGCGAAAGAGGATTTTAAGGAACAAAAGAGGAGGCTTTGGAATGCAAGAAAGTGGGCTACAGCGCGCAAAGGAAAGCCAAGTCAGAATGGGGTGCGCACCCGCGCCCTGGCCCCCTGCGCACCTGCGCCCTGGCAACCAAGTGCGCGCCCCACACCCAGGCGCTCACCGACGCACCCAGAGCAGACCCGCGCGCTGCAGCGCGCCCAAATACAAGCCTCACGCGCTGCAGCGCGCCTCAGCCCAGAAAGTGAGCTCCTACTTCCAAAAACACGCGCTGCAGCGCATTTTCACGTAGGCTGCAGCACGCGTATGAAACCCTAGCTCCGAAATGTTGTAGTATAAAAGGAAAGAGATGCCACTTGAGAAGGAGAGCCCAGAAAATTGAAGAAAACATCAAAAGGAGGCCGCAATCCTTCATCTTGGAGGTCCTTGGAAGCTCTTCAATGGATATTGGGTTTTATCTTCTTTCATCTATTTTTCCATGTTGAGCTAGATATTATATCTAGGACTTGATGTAGTTTTATTTCAACTATGTTTTGAATATTTTATTAATTGTTAATTTAATTACGTTTTTAATTCATTTATGTTTCTCTATGCTTAATGCTTCTAATTTATTTGGCCAATGAGTTAGATGATTTTTAGATTGTGAATTTGATGCTCGGGAGAGATTGAGTTCTTTATCTAGATTTGAGAAACATAGTCTAGGTTGTTGTGAGACCGAGAGGAGATCAACAGTTAGATAATCAAATTAGGATTTAGGTCGTTGTGAGGCCGGGAGGTGATCAATATTTCAATTTTCTAATTCTAAAGGCGAAGCTTAATTTGTGTTTAAATATTCATTTTGAATAGGGATATTGTTTTGGGTATTTAAATATAGTTCCTTGTGAGGCACTCGAGATTGATTGTGATGTGACATTAGAGCCTTGATTAATGAATTGAATGAATTGATTAGCGATTACATAATAGGATGATTATAGGAATAATAAAGCGAAATCAAGTCCCTAGACCATTTGTGTATAGATACTTTATTTTTATTCTTATATTTATTTTATTTTTGTTCTTAATCATCATTTTATTAGGTTGCATAGATAAAGTTAAGTTACAATAATCACGGTACTTAACGGCAATTCTAAACCCAATCCCTGTGGAGATGATACTCACTCACCTTATACTCAAAACTTGACACCACACGCTTGCAGAAATATATTATACAAAAATATTAAGCATCAAGTTTTTGGCGCCGTTGCCGGGGATTGGCATTTTAAATTGTTGTTAATATTGTGAGTACATAACTTGATTTTAATTTAGGCTTTTATTTCTCATTTTTAATCTTTTGTTTTATTTTTGTTTTCTTTTGTGTTACGATGTACTTGGAGATGGTTGATCGACAAGTCCTCTTAAGATTTGCTCAAGGTGACTCCGAGCCATTTTTTAATGCTTGGGAGAGATACAAGGAGCAACTCATTCAGTTTCCCGACCATGGTTTCACAAGGGAGGTGCAACTACAAATCTTCCTCGACGGGTTAGATGCTGCAACAAGAATGTGGGTGGAAAGAGGAAATGGTACCACCTCTTTTCACCAACTATCCGCGGATGAAGCTTATTGGTGGTTGGAAGACATGGCCGATGTTAACTATCGGTATGGGAGGTATTCAACAAACCACCACGGTTTTGAGGATAGCTCCAACATTTCGGAGCCATGGCTTGACACCCCCCGTCACCAAGCGGAGTCTTCTACCTCACTTGAAGACCTTGTCGCCCAATTTTTGGAGGAGAGAAGACTCCGCATAGAGAAGTTAGAGAGGATGGAGGCGCTCAACCAACTTCATGAGGAAATGAAGATAAATCTAACAGAGTTGTTTAGGTTAAAGCTGCTTCCAGATGAATCTACTAACGCCATGAATAGAGAAACACAAGAGGAGGATTGGGAGTTATTTGAAGATGACTCTTTGAGACATGAGGAGACTCAAGAATTGGCTAGTGAAGAATTTCAAGAAGATGTCAATAAGTCTCAATCCCTCAAGATCCCCATTGTCGTGCCACCCCCGGTTGAGAAAAATCACCTCTATGAAGACCCAATGTGGCCGGCAACTCCCCCACCATCTAGTGCGCCGTTCTTCCGCGCCAACCAAGCGCATATGCCAACGCCGAGTCGAGTTGAGCAAATGAGCCAAAAACTGCCAAATCTCGCCAAGCTTGAGGGTGTAAAGAATCAAGACCCGTACGTTTTGTTGTATGACACGTACTATGGGTGAAAGCCACTCTTTGATGAGTTGGCTCGGCATAGGAATAATTGAGCCTAAAGACGCAATTTATGGAGGAGAGCCCCGCCCCAACCCGAGTTTATGCCATCATGCCCGGTGCATCATCACCAACTATACTAGGAGGTGAGATTGTCTCGCCTCCCTGGTACGTGTTCTTATTCCTTGTTATTAATTTTAAAGATTGTTTGATATTGAGTTTGGGGGTGAGACACTTTGTGGTTGATTTCAGTGGATTTTGAGCATTACTTGTGAGTTGGTTGTTATGACTTGTCTCCATTGAGTTGTGTTCTTTTGGCCATGTTTTTACTCGCTTTTCTTTTAGGTTGTTTGAATAAATTGTGAGTTTTGTTGAGATGAAATGACTAGATAATAATGATGAGTATAATCACTTGATGCTTTCTAAGGTCTTTTGAAATGTATTTCATTGAGATTTATGTGTGCTTGACTCGCATTGATTGAAATTCACTCTTGATTCTCTACTTTTGAGCACCATGAATCAAGATTACTTGATCTTTTGAGCATTTGGAGAACATTTATGTGCATTAGGTAGACTTTGATATCTCATGAACACTAGAACCCATTTGAGTGAAACTTGAGGCGAAATTGTTGGTTTAGTATTATTGGAGAGAAGATTAAGGCATTTTATTCGGATCGATTGGGCCTTTGAAGCTAACCCTTGAAAAGAAAATTCAACATTTGTTTATCCCCTTTGAGCTATATTGCTTATTTCATTCATCACCCATGTTTGTACATCCAAACCATCAATTGCGTTTTCACTTCCTAAGCCCATCACTACTAGGCATGATTGCATTAAACTCTAAGATTGAGAGGAAGTGTGGGTTATGTTTGGGAAATCATTAGTGGATTGGCTTGTGTTGTTTTTCATTCTCAATTAGAAAAAAAGAAAAAAAAAGAAAAAAAATAGTAAAGAAAAAAAAATATAATAAGAGTTAATCGGATGAGGAATTGAGTTACCATTTCTATTTCTTTACAACATTGGGGACAATGTTGATTTGTGTGGTCTTTATTTCTCAAATTTTTGTGGTTTCTATTTCTTTTTGGGTTCGATTAAAAGTGAATGTATGATGAGATGAAGAGTTGGTAAAATATTTTTTTTTCTTTTCTTGGAAATCATGTGAGATCCATGAGTTGTGATACATGCCTAGGGTGATTTGAGCCTAAAAATTCTAATCTCATCCCCCTTTTCTCATCCACCTTTTACCCTAGCCATACATTACAACCCTCAAAAGTCCTTTTGATCTTCAATGACAAGTGAACCTTTATTAGTGGAGAGTGACATGAAAAATGGGCCTATGGTAGTTCTTATTAAGATATCACTCATAGTCTCCTTAGCACATAGGTCTATCCGGATTTTATTTGGTTGATTGAGATTGATTGTGCACACACTTACACTTTGAGAGTCTTGAGTGGAACGAAATTGATGCTTGATGTTGAAATTCTAGATAATCTCAGTGTATGCATTTCTTTTGAGCTTAGAGCATTATGTGGCTTTGGAGATACATGCACAATAGTTGACTTGATACAAAACTCACTTTTTTTCATTTTTTGTTGGAAATGTGTCCATAAAGTAGGATAAAATTTGTTATTTGTGAAATGACAAATGTCAGACATTATTGTTTTGCTGATTTTATAAAATAAAATAAAGTTATGTTTCGATACAAAGTTATGTTTTGATACATATTCAAGAGTGTTAGTGATATTGCTTAGTCCATAGACTGTTATCAACGAAAGAAGAGTCAGGGAAACCCTGCTGGACAAACTCTTCTGATATAGTTTAAAATAGATATTCGCAGTCTTAGGATCGATTGGGCAATCGAATCCGATTATGACTGTTAGATCGAACCATATGATGCTGGTCTCGGGGCATGGGAGTTGGACTCTGTGGTTGATCTAGACATGTTCACAACATGTTGAATAGACCATGTGACTGATTAGGTTAGAGTAAAAACCGTTTACAGAACTCTAAACCTAATTGTCACAACTTAAGTATATTTGTATAATTATCTCAATCCTAAAGTGAATACATAACTCGACTTAATTTCTCATGATTATTCATTCACCAGTGAGATTAGTTCATAGTTTTGAACAACATCTCGGCTATTGGGATCATGACAAAATTGAGTTGGAGTTATGTGATTCACAAATATCGAATTCGTAAGAAATAATATCACCTCATGCTTTATTGATGGGTGTGTGAATAAATAAACCAGGCCTGGTATTCAATGATGA
>NW_010365641.1:129816-131799 GCF_000414095.1 Morus notabilis
TTAGCACGAATGCTCATTTTCTGGAAGAGGATTTTGTGAAGAATATGAAGCCTAGAAGCAGGCTTGTACTTGAGGAATTGACTGGTGAAAATGTTCAGGTAACATGTCCACGTTCTATTCCTGAACCGATAACAGATGAACCACAACAAGAACTAACACCAATAGAGCCTCGACGTAGTGGGAGGGTTGTGAGACAACCAGATAGGTATATGTCTTATGGAGATGCATTGACTGCAGTCTCAGATTTAGATGTTGATGAACCTGTCTCCTACTCGCAGGCTATGGTAAGTTCTGAAGCAAACCTATGGCATGAAGCCATGAATGCCGAAATACAATCGATGTATAAAAATGGCGTATGGACTCTGGTAGATCTTCCTAAAGGGGTAAAACCCGTAGGGTGTGAATGGATCTACAAGAAGAAGAGGGGTCCAGATGGGAATGTAGAGACATTCAATGCAAGACTAGTAGCCAAGGGCTACACCCAGAAAGAAGGAATTGACTATGAGGATACCTTCTCTCCGGTGGCTATGCTTAAATCCATCCGCATTCTTCTATCCATTGCTGCTGCCTTAGATTATGAAATCTGGTAGATGGATGTGAAGACAGCTTTTCTGAATGGCAACCTGGATGAGCGCATTTATATGGCACAATTAGATGGATTCATTGAAAAGGGTCAAGAAGAAAAGGTTTGTGAATTGCAAAAATCCATTTATGGACTAAAGCAGGCATCCAGATCATGGAATATCAGATTCGATGAGACTGTTAAAACTTATGGTTTTGTTCAGTCATTGGATGAGCCTTGTGTGTATAAGCTGATACAAGAAGGCAAAGTGGTTTTCTTAGTCTTATATGTGGATGACATACTACTCATTGGGAATGATGTAGGAAGACTGACTGAGGTTAAGCTCTGGCTGGCAAAGCAGTTTGACATGAAGGATCTAGGAGAAGCTGCCTATGTTCTAGGAATTCAAATCTTTCGAGTTCGGAAGAACAAACAATTGGCACTATCTCAAGCATCCTATATCGATAAGGTAATGGACCGATTCGCCATGCAAAACTCCAAGAAGGGTTATCTACCCTTTAGACATGGAGTATCCCTATCAAAGGAGCAGTCTCCCAAGACTCCTCAAGAAAAGGAAGACATGAGCCGAGTTCCTTACGCTTCAGCCGTAGGAAGCCTCATGTATGCAATGCTTTGCACCAGACCTGATATATGCTACGCGGTAGGCGTGGTGAGTAGATTCCAGTCTAACCCTAGACCCGAGCACTGGGTTGCTGTCAAGCATATCCTCAAGTATCTTAGGAGAACAAGGAACTATATGCTTGTATATTCAGGTACTGACCTGACTATGACGGGATACACCGACTCCGACTTCCAATCGGACAAGGATTCCAGGAAATCCACTTCAGGATCAGTGTTTGTCCTGAATGGGGGTTCGGTGGTATGGAAGAGTATTAAGCAGACTTACATAGCTGACTCCACCATAGAGGCCGAATATGTGGCAGCTTGTGAAGCTACAAAAGAGGCCGTATGGCTTAAGAAGTTCCTTGTATCACTGGAAATTGTTCCAGAAGCTGATAGGCCCATGGTACTGTATTGCGATAATAGTGGGGCTGTAGCAAACTCTAAGGAGCCTAGAAGTCACAAAAGGTCCAAGCACATAGAGCGGAAGTACCACCTCATCCGAGAGATTGTACAAAGAGGCGATGTTGAAGTGACAAAGATATCAACACATGACAACTTAACAGATCCATTCACAAAGGCTTTATCTGGTAAAGTCTTCGATAGCCATCTGGAGGGTTTGGGCATACGAGATTGTACACACCTACTTTAAGTCCAAGTGGGAGTTTGTTGGAAATGTGTCCATAAAGTAGGATAAAATTTGTTATTTGTGAAATGACAAATGTCAGACATTATTGTTTCGCTGATTTTATAAAATAAAATAAAGTTATGTTTTGATACATATTCAAGAGTGTTAGTAA
>NW_010365641.1:133438-134001 GCF_000414095.1 Morus notabilis
GCGCCCTGGCCACCAGGCACGCGCGCCCCACACCCAGGGGCGTGCCCCACATCCAGGTGCGCGCCCACATGCCCCACATCCAGGAGCACACCCGCGCGCGTGCCCCACACCTAGGCACGCACCCAGAGCAGACCCGCGCGCTGCAGCGTGCCTTAACCCACGACAGTGAGCTCCTTCTTCCAAAAACACGTGCTGCAGCGCGTTTTCACGCAGGCTGCAGCGCGCGTATGAAACCCTAGCTCCGAAATGTTGTAGTATAAAAGGAAAGAGATGCCACTTGAGAATGAGAGCCCGGAAAATTGAAGAAAACATCAAAAGGAGGCCAAAATCCTTCATCTTGGAGGTCCTTGGAAGCTCTTCAATGGATATTGGGTTTTATCTTCTTTCATCTATTTTTCCATGTTGAGCTAGACATTATATCTAGGACTTGATGCAATTTTATTTGAACTATGTTTTGAATATTTTGTTGATTGTTAATTTAATTTCATTTTCGATTCATTTATGTTTCTCTATGCTTAATGTTTCTAATTTATTTGGCCAACGAGTTAGATGATTTTTAGATT
>NW_010365641.1:134267-140692 GCF_000414095.1 Morus notabilis
AAGCTCTTCAATGGATTTTGGGTTTTATCTTCTTTCATCTATTTTTCCATGTTGAGCTAGACATTATATCTAGGACTTGATGTAGTTTTATTTGAACTATGTTTTGAATATTTTGTTAATTATTAATTTAATTTCGTTTTCAATTCATTTATGTTTCTCTATGCTTAGTGCTTCTAATTTATTTGGCCAATGAGTTAGATGATTTTTAGATTGCGAATTTGATGCTCGGTAGAGATTGAGTTCTTTATCTAGATTTGAGAAACATAGTCGAGGTTGTTGTGAGACCGAGAGGAGATCAACAGTTAGATAATCAAATTAGGATTTAGGTCGTTGTGAGGCTGGGAGGCGATCAATATTCCTATTTTCTAATTCTAAAGGCGAAGCTTAATTTGTGTTTAAATATTCATTTTAAATAGGGATATTGTTTTGGGTATTTAAATATAGTTCCTTGTGAGGCACTCGAGAGAGGTTGCGAGGTGACATTAGAGCCTTGATTAATGAATTGAACGGAATTGATTAGCGATTACATAATAGGATGAACATAGGAATAATAAAGCGAAATCAAGTCCCTAGACCATTTATGTATAGATACTTTATTTTTATTCTTATATTTATTTTATTTTTGTTCTTAATCATCATTTTATTAGGTTGCCTAGATAAAGTTAAGTTACAATAATCGCGGTACTTAACGGCAATTCTAAACCCAATCCCTGTGGAGACGATACTCACTCACCCTATACTCAAAACTTGACACCGTACGCTTGCGGAAAGATATTATACAAAAATATTAAGCATCATTATCCTTAAACATTATCCTCTCGCATATAACACTTATATACAACGTTTAAGGTCACATAAATAATCATAGAATTTTCATTTGATATTAAAAAAATATTCATAAATATATGCACATAAAATAATGAATAAACTCTTTTATTAAATAAATCATAAATATCCTATTACATCTCATGCTTTTAGGACACCATTCCCAACAATCAAGAGATTTCACCTATCCAAGTTAATCTCCTTGAGTAAATACGTAGATGAGCACCTTTATTACTTTATTTGAGAATACTATTCACGAGAATACTAATTCACCACAAGTTGGGTTCTATGCATATTGATGACTGGGTAAAAACTGTGTCATAAGGAAAGTTTAACCCTTCTATTCTAGAATTTCATACTATTCTATTCTTCTTCTAATCACTTAATTCAGATCACATATCTCTATTCATGATCACCCTAGTATCGTTCAACCTAGCACATCTAATCCATGATTTTCTAATGGATAAGTTTATGACAGTGTATTGTCATACCTTAATTGCCCACTATATTGTGGGATAACTTATTTTCTGTCAATCGATACTTTCACCATAAAGGCAACTTTTACCTTTATCATCTTTACCTAATGCAATCTTAATTCTTTTAGCGAATTTTAAACAAATCCGTAATTGTATTCTTCAATCTTAAAAAGAGTAAGAATATCTCCTCTTGAGGTTGTTGTAGAGGGATTGGTTTGGTTAGAAACTAACCTAGAACAAACTCCCTCAATATGTCCATGACCTTCGGTGTTCTTTTCTTATCACTTCAACTGCTACTTACATCTAAACTCATTGCATTAGTTCTTGTACCTATATCTAAATGATATTCTCAACATCTCGAACCTCTTTTGCATTTATCTTAATATATAGTCTTTGTGAGTTACTTATCAACACATTCATACACATAGGTACTTTCTATGAGATTGCTAAACATTTTAAGGCTGGCAATCATTGTGTATTATATCTTAAGTGGGTCGCTTAACATCTACCATAAGCTGGCTTCGTGAATTTATGAAGGAATTGGAAGTTGTTTCAAACATGCCTGAGCCTATCATACTCTATTGTGACAACAGTGAAGCAGTGGCCAATGCCAAGGAGCCTAGGAACCACCGTAAAGGAAAGCATATAGAGCGAAAATTCCACCTGATCAGAGAGATTGTTTTTAGAGGAGACGTTTTAGTTGAAAAGATCACATCTGCGAACAACATAGCAGATTCGTTTACCAAGACATTACTAACTGGAAGTTTTGAGAGACATCTTGAAAGTACGGGACTTAGAGACATGTCTCATTTGCTTTAGGGCAAGTGAGGGATTGTTGCGATATATGCCCATAAATTAAATAACATGTAAATATTTCGTTGATTATCAATGAAATGAGGAATTTTTTTTAATATTATCTTGCATGCATGTGATGTTTTATAAATATCAAAATCTCTAGATTATTTTATATGTAACTTTAAACATTGTATATAAGTGTTATATGCAGAGGATAATGTTTGAAGTAAAATAATATAAACTTGTTGGTAATTATAAATTAAAGTTAGGATCTTTAATTTAAAATTACTAATGCGGTTCATTACATTCTGAAGAAACAATCTTATCCTAGATTGTTAATAATGAGATTATTGGAATGAAATCATTTTATGTAATATGATTACATAGGACCGGAACGCGATTAATTATGAATCTCTAATAAATTCTGTTATTAAATAGAGTATTCAATATTAATCAATGATGGTCATTTATGAATTAATCTTAATTCTGAGTAATTAATAGACTCATATTTATCTTATTATGTTCTTTGACATATTGAGTAATGACACATGTGAATAGTGTCAAAGTCTTGGTATATTGGGAGCCTAGTAAAATAAATAGCCGAGAATATTAATTTACAAGACGAAATACATTCCTTTATAATGAAGTAGATGGATGGTTCCCATAAGTGTTGATTCGGGGCTTGAATTATAAGAGCGCTCAATTTTATGATTTGATCATAAAATATATTATTTATTAAAGGATAAATGGTACTTATGGAGAAATATATAATTAAAGAGGTCAACGGAAAATACCTAGCTTTAATTATGAACCGTTTATGGAGGATTAATTCGCATGTAGTGACTATATCAATGGACAGCACAAATTCTGTGAACATAATTATTTTATAATTTTAAGAGTGTAATTCTAAATATATAGTGGAGTAATTTGAAATTAATAATTTTGATATATTAATTAAGGTGTTAATTAATTGTTAAAATTACTCAACGGCTCCATGTGATTAATGTGAACTATATATATATCATATTGGGTTATGATCATTAATTTAGAATTGAGAATTCTAAATACACATATATTAATTAATTTAATTAATTAATATTAAAAAAATTTTAAAATTTTTTTAAATTAATATAGATGAATTTAATTATTTTTATAAAAGGAGAGAAAATTTTTTTCTCCATGTTTTTTCTTCTCTCCCTCATTAATATATATATATATATATATAAAAGAAATGAAACGTCCTCAATCAAAAATTAAAAAAAAAAAACATAGAGTGGGAGGAAACGTGTTGTTAGACGTTTCCTCATGAGCATGAGGAAAAGAAGAATAAATGTGCGGCTACACATTTACTCATAGCAGAATCAATTTTTTGTTTTTTTTTTCCCTCAGAAAAAAAGAGATTTCCAGAGGAAAAAAAAAAAAAGAGATCTCAAGACAAAGAAAAAAGAGATACCGGAGAAGAAAAAGAAAAACTAAAAAAAAAATCTCTTGAGTGCTATCACATGCTTTTGAGAAAAGTGAGTGACAAGGCGACCTTCTTAATTTATCCATCTCATGTGTTGAGAAACTCATTAGAACGCCCACTCGTTCAAGTTCACGTTGATCCGGAGATACATTGAGAAAGAACCGTGGTGTTCTTAGAATTTAAAGCTCAAGACGGTGTTGGAGGAGTTCAAGATTAACATCTTAATCGAGCGACAGTAAAATTCTTCTTCTTCTCTTTAATATCTTAGTAGTGAAATTAACATGAAATAATTATCGCATTAAATTTTGATTTATATGATTCGATCGATATCACGTTTTCGCACAATTTTTTTTAAAAATCCGATTTGAGAAACCAACAAATTTTCATTTTAAGTTTTCACTTTTACATATTACACTATAGAGACTGTAGACAAGCGATAAAAGGTTAAATGTAAGAAAAAGTAGATCAAGCTCTTAATTTAAATTTTCGACGTTTACTTTGAGTTTTTTTTTTTTTTTTTTTATAAATTAAATAAAATGGACTGATCCACTTACAGATTAGAAAATAAGTTTCTGAATAAGAAAAAATTAAATTCTCAATTTTTATTCACAAGATTAAATTTGACACGTTTTTTTAATACCCTTTTGTAAAATTCTCAACCTGATTGAAGTTGCACGGTAAGGTTGAAACGTTATGGCAAATTTTCTAGCATATGATATTGCAACATTACTTTATTTATATATAACATAAGACTTGCAGGATCCTAATTGATTGAAGGGAGGCATAAGAATTCTCACATTTATTGATATAAAGCAGAATCATATAAAAGATGCCATGCCATTTTGATTGAAGAAATTAAGATACATGAGAAACAAATTAATTATTAAGCCCAATTAATTAATGGTCATTTTTGGCAGCAACAGTATTGATAAAGCGGTGGTACGCATCTCCCTCCTTGTAGATAATAACCATTATTTTTGCAAAATCCATCGCAATCGGGTATGCTGCTTTCACATTTTCCTTGGCAAACAAATTCTGCCTTCCCTGAGATATAAATGGCACATAAGTAAGTTTTAGTACGTATATCCTTTAAAAGAAGGTGAGGAATTAGAAAGGATATATGCAATATTGGAAACTTCATTTTGATAAACATGTATATAATTTCCGATGTTAAATTTCAAGATATATATGTACCATCTACTTTGCTATGTTTGGACCTCCTTTTGGTACTTACAATTTAGAAATTTATGGAAGCAACTTCGGCACTTTACACGAATGGTATACCTACATTAACGAACTTTGAATTGATATTTATCATGAAAATAATAAAAAAACAAATCCAACACGAATTGGTTCACTATCAAATTTGAGATACAAAAAAGTACTTCACAGTATCATATGAGGATACTGGCAGCAGCCTACCCGCGACAACTGCGCTAGTTACAGTATCCTATTTTGATACTAAAAGTATCCCGCTGCGTTACTGAAAATTCCAACGACTACCTAGTAGCTGTAGCCAGCTATATGATTTAAGTCTGACGGTGCTCATGATAGTGCCACCTAAAAATGTTGTCGAACCTAACAACATATAGGACATCATAATAAAATTGCGTGAATTATGAAAAATAAATAAAATTGAGTGAAAAACAGAAAAAAAAAAAAAGAAGAATTATTTCAACACACAAAAAGAAAAATGAGATGAACGCATTACCTAGTAGTAAAGAGCCAAGCATGGCAATCATAACTGTGATAATAATACACCTGCCAATAGACGAAAGATCTCGGCCAAAAGCCATTTTTCTGCTGCTACTTTTGAAGTCCCCTAATCCAAAACTTGTTAGTGAAAGCACACGCTACATACAAATATTTATAGTCCTTCCGATCGGATTTGTCATATGATATTCTAAGTATTATATATGTATGGACGAGTGGTTACTTTTTTCTCGATAAATATAGAAATTTGACGACGTATCATGATAAGAATCTAATTTTATTAATTGCTATTAATTTTTTTTATTAATTATTCAATTTATTACAACCATCGAATTAATATCTTATGGTTAAAATAATAATACCTATTAACAAATAAATATTAGAATAACTATTAAAATTACACTCATATATATATATATATATATGTGTGTGTGTGTGTGTGTTGTATATCTTTAACCGCCGAGTACCTCTACACGGAACATTATACACGAGTCACAAAACGAGTGATCGACTCTTGCAAGCACGTCATAAGAACGGCATGATATGCATAATGAAACTCCTTAAATTAGTGAGACATATGCATGGCATTTGTAACGGAGATTTTGCCATTTGAACTGGCATTTGGCATTGAGCTGCGAAGTTTTGCTTTATTTACGGGTAATAATCAACCGCTTTTTGACCAAAAATTTACCAACCATTTCTGTTTTTGTTTTCTTATTGAAAGCTTAGGCCTATTGATTAATTCTACAAAATTCATAGAGGTCCATAGGAAAAAAATCCCGTTCACAGCAAAATCCGCGATCAAAATTTGATTAGAAAAGATCAAATGGTTGCAAACATGAAGAATTTAAATTAAAATAAAATTAAAGATAAAAAGGATGAGAGATTTGGTTTGGCTCAATGTATCCTACATTCATTATAATTGTTGAACTTTTTGTTAAATTCTCCAAATTACACACTCAAAGTCGCTGAAACGAATTCTTTAAAAACATAATGTAAACAAGAAAAATGTAAAGTCTTGTATAACTGTGAGTCTCAATCCTCGCGGATCAGACCCATTCTCTTCTTCTAGTGTTGAATCCCTCAGTTTTAATGGAGATGGTGAGCAGAGGCGGAGGCAGGTGAGGTACAGGGGGCATATGCAATCCCCC
>NW_010365641.1:141275-151202 GCF_000414095.1 Morus notabilis
CCCTTGAATTTTTAGTTTTTAAATTTTATCCCATAGTTTTCAATTTTTTTTTTCACATATGCCCTCGCTTCATTACAAAAATTTCAAAATATCTCAACCAAAATCTAAACTTTTTTTTTTTATACTTTTTGATTGTTTTTTTTCTATTAAATCTTATACTTGTAAATGTACTTAATTGAATTTTTTTCTTTTACTCTAGTTAAACCTTTTATTTTTTTTTTAAAATTTGTTACTTTTAGAATTTTTTTTCTTTCACATATGCCCTCGCTTCATTACAAAAATTTCAAAATATCTCAACCAAAATCTAAACTTTTTTTTTTTATACTTTTTGATTGTTTTTTTTCTATTAAATCTTATACTTGTAAATGTACTTAATTGAATTTTTTTCTTTTACTCTAGTTAAACCTTTTATTTTTTTTTTAAAATTTGTTACTTTTAGAATTTTTTTTCATATAATCTTTATTGTATCAGAAGTGAGCCTCACAGGAAAAAAGTTAAATAACCTATTAAAATTATATTTCTCAAATGTGTTAACCCTCTCAATTAGCCTTTGTTGAGGTAGTAACTAGTAAACGCCATTTTTCAAACTTTCCCTTTTCTCTTTAAGATTTTGTTTCACGTATTAAAAAATTCAATAAATTGATTAATATGCAAATACATTATTTGCTTTTAACTAGTTAATAGTATTGGGAGTTAATATTAGGAATAAAATTATTTTGGTACCTTGTGTTATAGCAAAACATGCTCTTAGTATCCTGTTTTTTTATAATATTAAAGTGGTACCTCGTCATTTTTAAAAACATCTTTTTGGTACCCTGAAGTTGATTTTTGAGATGTAAAATGACCTTAGTATCCTTTTATTTAATTAATAAAAAACTAATAGATTTAGGAAAAAAATCATGAGCTTTTTTTATTTTTTATTTGTTATTTTCTTTTAAATATTTATATATATATATATATATATATATTAAACAAACTACTAATTTCTATTTAATTGATAAGAAAAGTAGTATGAACATTACATGTCTTAAAAATTAGTTTTAAGGTATCGAGAAGAAATTTTTAAAAATGTTAAGGTACCATTTTAATATTATAAAAAACGTAAGATATCAAGAGCATATTTCGTTATAACACAATATACCGTAATAATTTTATCTCTTAATATTATTAGTGTTTTTAGCATTTTTAATACTTTTAACCCGTAATAAAATCCTGACTTAGGCACTGATGGTGAAATTATGTCTAGACGCTCAGGTGCTGTTTACTATCATGGTTTATTACGGAGTGTGACTGTGTCGGGATCTTCTGTATCTCAAAAATAGTATGGGCCAGTTTAGTTTGCTGATTCGAGTTTTTAATTCGAGTTGAGATATGACTTTATATGAGAGCTTTTTACTGTAGTAAAAAAGTTAGATATGACTGTTTCTGAAAATTTTTTACTGTAGCAAAACTCAAATCGGTAAAATAAACGAGGCCTATGTGTTTTTTTTTTTTTCCCCGAAAAAATGGTATGTGATTGGTTGTGCGTAGAGTAGAAACTTGTGCTTCTTTTTTTTTCATAATTTGTATACTAGCATTGACTTTCAGATATTAGGCGTCACACCCTCCCATAACTTCTAGCAAGCTCAAGCTTTTTTGGGGATTGTGCCATGTTATAAAATTTTCAATTTAAGGGATACACCGATCTCATGTATGGCAGAAAATTATATATAGTTGAAGTATCTTGTTTTCTTTATATAGGAAATATATGGTACGAACATCTTTCTTTTATTTTTTATTTTTTTGAATAAATGATAAGGAGCAACTAACTAGCATGCATTAGGGTGAATCAAGACATGTCAATTACGTCGGCACTCTTTGAAATTCCTATCTACATCAAGCTCCTCACTCTATTTCGTTAAAAGAAGAAAACAATAATATATAATACTAAGAAAAATACCAGGATTTAGAATATAACAAAAAGCCGAAAACACCAAAACCATAATTAGGAAACTAAAAAATAACAAGCGGCAGCTAACAATAGAAGATTAAGCCGAAACTAGTACTCCTTTGGAACTTAGCTCCCATAACAAGTCTTAGTAAAAATCTTTCTAATAAAACCCATAAAAAACTTAAAAAGGAAAAAAAAAAAAAAAAAAAGGAAAGCGTCTATGCTGACATCACGTCGAGTAGTTACATCTGTGTATACTACGAAAATTCAATATATATAGTTGTAAATGGTTGTTTTAACATATATACCACCAATATTCCTATTTAATTTCTAACTAAGACTACATAACAACCTATTTAGATGTTGGATTGACCTAACCTCCACATTTGGACTAATAATGCAAGTTCCATCTTAATTCATTTGTAATTACATGCATTTTATATTAATATAGAGAGTTGTAGACAATTTATCAAAGAAAAAAATGGAGACACGTTGAGCTCAATTAGTGGTTCAGAGTAGATCAACATTGTATTTAATTGCAACATAAATTATAGTCGCCGAGTCCTCAGGAAAGATACACGAGTCACAAACCCAATCGATTAATCTGATGGCACTTCATAAGATCACGACATGACATGTATATGAGCATCCTTAAATTTTCTCTTCTTTTGATTCCACCTAACTCTCTGATCCCAAATTCAAAGAATTTCTCTTTTCGAGATCATAAAAAATACACACAAAAAAAAAAAAAAGGGAAAAAAGCTAGCCAACTATATTTTCCTCTCCATTTACTCTACGACCCTTTAATTTATTGCCCTCAACTGTCCCCCACCTCCTAAAAAACTCCTATATAATTCTCTCGCCATGCATGCAAAATTGCAAGCAAACCCTTAATTCTCAAGCCCACCCAAATTGTTTTCCTTTCACATAACACACACAAACACTCTGCTCGAGAGACATCATGAAGATCAAATATTGGTTTTCCATTTTTGTGCTTGCCCTAGTGTCTATCCATGCAACTACTGCACGTAATGTGCCGAGTACTACTGCTACGACTGATGATGTTAACCCTAGTGAGGAAACAACCACCCTTTTGCATGCAACTTCACCCAAGGGGGCCGAGTCGCCAGCGGCGGTTGACGACAAGAAGAACTTCATCTACGGCGGGGTCGGTGGTTTTGCCGGGATGGGGGGCTATGCCGGCGTGGCCGGGGTGCTGCCGACGCTCGGGGGCATCGGTACGATTGGCAAATTCAGTGGGATAGGCGGTGTTGGGGGAATAGGAGGTGGTGTTGGTGGCCTAGGTGGAGCTGGGGGACTTGGCGGCGTAGGAGGAGTCGGTGGAGTTGGCGGTGGCGTCGGTGGTGTTGGTGGTGCAGCGGGGGCTGGCGTCGGCGGTGCTGCGGGTGCTGGTGGTGGCATCTTGCATCCTTGATTGATCAGTTGTTCCTCAATTAGTAGTGTTTTGAGGATTTGTGTTTGTAGGTGCTGGCTAAGATGTTTTGTACATGTCCCTTAGGAGACATGCATTTGAACCGTGTGTCGTTATTTTGTGTTTGTTCTTCTCTGCTTTTTCTAATTTGGCGTTGTAGTTTTATGTTCTAATTAGGTATTTGCCAGCAAGTTGTACTTCTATTTCAATGATCATTATTGATGTTTCGGTTCTGTTTTTGATCATTTGTCTCATGGACTGTGGCTTTGAGCTTTTTTTCTTATTTCCAACGGTTAGCCATATATTGCAAATAAATGGGAGCTATACATGTTTCTAAATATGTTTACGGAATTATAAGATAGATAACAAAAATAATAAGTAGAGGTTTCCATGTCTCGAAAATCCAAACGCAAATGTTTGAAATGATCAATATTGTTGTCATTAATTAGGCTCTAAATAATCCGCAAACATACAAGAATTAGATTTAAGTAACGAGATTAATATTGCCGGTTTTACAGAGATTTGGAATGACACGCTTCCAAGACGTTTAAATAGCACCTCTCTAATTCTGTTTTTTTTTTTTTTTTTTTTTTTTTAAAGGTGAAAGTGTGAAAGAAAATAACTGATACCATAAATTACTCAAACATCGATCCTAATTACTTAAATAAATTGTTTAATATTCTTATAATTTTGCACAATATACAAAATATCTTTGCGATAAAAAAATGCGATGTTTCATCAGAATGTATTTAACTATATGGCGCGTATAGGCACGCCACAAGATTATCTTCTTTTTATCAATAGAGTTTACTCTAAAAGTATGTTTGTTCAAGCTGAGTAAAAACTATTTGATAGCACTTGGGGCCATTTACTTCTTGATTTAAGTTTTTAATTTAAATTGAGATGTGATTTTATGTGCGAGCTTTTTACTATAGAAAAAAAAGTTAGATGTTATTGTTTCTGAAAACTTTTTATTATAACAAAACTCAAATTTTAAACTCAAATCCGTAAAATAAACGGTAGCTTGATCTTTTGAAAACTTTGTTCCAAAACATGTTTATAACTAATTATGTTTTTGTTTCTTTTCAGACGAAATTTTATAATTTCTTTTAGCTGATTGTTAAGGTACATTTTTTTTGGCTACTGGATTGTTGATGTACCTACCTTAATTTGAGCTGCTTGTTAAGATACCAACCGCATGATGATGAGAATACTTACAAGTACGTTGTGAATTGTGATAATCTTTCGTCACGTTTAGTTAAGCGATTCGAGTTTTTAATTTGAGTTTAGATGTAACTTTTTAATTTAAATTGAGATGTGATTTTATATGAGAGTTTTCAATTGTAATATAAAAAGTTAAATGTAATTATTTGTCAAACTTTTTAATCATAATAAAACTGGATTTGAAAATTAAATCGGTGAAATGTAGGAAATTTTTATTATCAAATCATTAAGGCCTCGTTTATTTCACCGATTCGAGTTTATAATTTAAGTTTTACTACAGTAAAAAGTTTTCAAAAACAATCACATTTAACTTTTTTACTGCAGTAAAAAATTTTTTATAAAAAGTCGCATCTAAACTCGAATCAGCAAACTAAACGGGCCATAATTTTGGGCTCACCCAGTAACAACTCATTGATAATTATGAGAGCTGAAATTTTCTTTTGCATGGATTCCACCTGTACGGTCTCTGCTGAACAGCGTATGTTTGTATCTTATGCCAGATATTACTTATCAAATATTTATTACTGCCTCCCTACCAAAACTCGTCAGACCTACTATTCTTTTCTATCTCTGTCTTAAGTCTCAACTCTTCGGTTATTAAATTAGATTGTGTTTGGCTGTATTGCTGAACTAATAATGCATAAAATAAATAATCATTATTTTATTACTATTTAGTTAAAATAATTTTATTTTTATTATTTTAGTTAATTAAATTATTATTCAATTATTTCTAGAGCTCATGTTTTTGTTGAAGTACGGCTAATTATGGAATAAATTGAGATAAGAAATGAAAAAAAAAATTGAAAATGTAATAAAAATTGGAAAAATGTATGACCCACGGTTTGATCAAAGGATACCACACAAGGACATCTCAGGATAAAAAGCTACATGGGAATAAAAGTGAAAGGAAAACAAAAAAACAAAAAAAAAAAAAAAAAGAAATCAAGAAAATCCTTCTAACTTCATTGGAAGCCATGCATAAAACAACCTTTAGTTCCGTCCTCCTCCTCCACCACCACAACCACCTCCGCCACCCCCGCCTCCTCCTCCACCACCGCCACCACCTCTTCCCCCGCCAAAACCATAACCTCCACCATACGATCGATCCGAATCCTCTCCGCCGCTGCCGATGTCGCCATCACCACCATCACTCCCGTCTTCACAACCACATGATGAGTTTCCATCACCGTTTCCTTCTTCACCACCTTGGTAATAATCTCCTGGCACACAGTTGATATTGATCTTCCTATGATTAAAACTATTTCCGACATCACCTTTCATCTTCACGCACAAGCAGATGCGGATCTTGGACGATAAAATCGACGACACTAGCAGAAGGACAATGAATATGGAAGAAAATTGCTTCATGGTTGTAGATATATCTCTACAAGAATGTTGCGTTTTTTTTTTTTTTTAGTGATCAAAATGTGGTAATTTTGGAGACCAAATATGATTGGTTTATATAGTGACATATTCTAAAGCAATTTAATAACAAGCAAACAAAGTAATGCATGGCATGTGATGGTTGAATTTGGCTGATCGATGTTCCCAATTTCGCATGCTGGATTTATATTTTATATGTTCCGTGAGTCTGATGGAAAATCAGAGTATACATATAAATATATATATATATTATATTATATATCATATATGGACTATACCATTATTTTAATTCCAATGTGAATTCTCCCCTACCTATATAAATTAGTGTGTGTCTGTGTGTATATATATTTATATTTTATTTGGTGATGCAAATTTTTTTTGTTCTCATATTTTTAGTGGCCAACTTGATCTAGAACCCAATTGGCCATCCGTGCTCGACAAACATTGAAACATTCAAAGAAATGAGCAGCCAATGTATGAGAAACTCCATTCGTCTCTTTAAGAACAAATGAAACCCCGTGAACCAGAATTTGCTTCCAGGGTTATTTTCTCGGCAAGTTGACCGTACCAAAGAATTATTGGAAAAGAAAAAAAAAGGAAAATAAAAGACTAGTGATCATGGTCGGTAAAACGTTCAATTAATTGTGGCTGGAGAATTCATGTTTTAGTAAAATGTTCCCCCATAACAAGTGAAACACTGTCCAAATAAATAAGTTAATGGTCGGCGCATATATACTTCAATTAGTTATATCACGATAATCATGCATGCTAGATCTTATACTTAGTTTTCAACAAGAAATAATGTGATCATTAAATTTTTTTTTTCATTGTTTGGATATGTAAGTTGGTATAGTTTGGATCTTATCTTCTTTTTTTTTTTTTTCAACTTTGCATTTTTTTCTTTTGTTAATAAAATTAAAGAAATTTACATAGATCTATAATATATTTTAGGTTATTCAAAAATTAAGTACATGATAGAAATTTTAAGTTTGTATAAAATGCGTAAATTGGTTCGGTCAATGCTTGAAATGGTCGGATTTGATTACAGCAATGACCAAAGTGACGAGAAAAAAAAAAATAAAAAATTACAAAAAAAAAACAATGAAAATTGTTGACGGTCAAATTTCGTCAACAGAAATACGCCGGATCACCCTCTGGTATCCCGAGGGGTTACCGGCTAGAAATTAGCTGTATATTTGAAATCAAGTTATGAAGTATTTGTTGTGTTTTGTAAGCATGAATATAACACTTGAATGAGAGGACACACGAGATTTATAGTGGTTCACTCTGTTAATGAAGAGCTACATCCACTTACGTAAGATATATTTCTCTTGGACTCTTTACAACTTACCTGCACGTATCCTCTTTTTTTTTCTAATATCCGAGAGAGAGAGAGATCCCCCTTCGTGTATGGGGCTTTGCCCCTTTTATAGCCCAAGCTTCCTTCGTGGGTGGTTTTCCTTCGTAGGTGGAAGTACTCGAGTGGCCTACCTTTCTAGGCTAAGACCATAGCCCACTAATCACTTTTGGACTGTTCACTCAGCCAAATGGTCTTCTATTATGGCTCTGTGAATTCCTGTAATCTCTTACTACCCACTACAGGGCGGTTTAAGGGTTTGTAATTAATGCCCGTATTGCAGGCGTATCCAACTCCTAGACGCAACTTATGGTGTCAGATATTTTCCCCTCGGCATCTGTGCCGCGCGGATCTTATACCCTTTCTGATCTTTCCGAAGGTTGTTGCATAAGTTCGACGGCACAAAGAGTTGACGCCCTAATTTGGGCCTTTCTTTGCAGCGTCGAGGGGTAGAGAACTCCAAGCATCGAGGGTAGTCGAACTCTTGGCGTCGAGGGTGGCCACCTTTTGAGAGAAAGTAGGGCCACGTGTCACGCTGTCGCCGTTCCACATGTCACCCACATTTTCCCACACAACAGCTGCCCCCCAGGTCGAGGGTTTCATTTAGACAGCCCTCGAGCTAGGTTCGGGTGTCTTTCTGTGCCTCGGGTGTGGGAACCCAATTCTGAGCCTACTTTCATAATGATAGCCTTGAAGCTTCGACTCTCCTCGAGGAACGTAACCGTCGCGTCGATCAGTTCGCCAGGCTGACGTAAGGCTTCACTTTTTGAAAAAATGAATATGAGCCCTTTGATCTGGGGTTGACGCCCCTGCCGTTGGATTTTGTGAACTTAATCTGACGGCTAGGGGTAGAATGCTTGTCTTCCTTTAAATAACTCTCGAACCGAAGCCATTTTTTAACAAACTTCTCAGACTTCTGTCATTCTGCCTGAGTTCTTTTTCGAGGATTCCTTCTTGCATCCCTTGCTCTCCTTGGTGTTTTGCGAAGCCATTTCAGAACTCGCCTTTGCCCAGACTCCATCTCACAGGTAAGTTGTTAATGATTGCTCGCTTGTACTTGCTTTAATAACTTTCACTGTCTTACCTATTAAAAACCATAGATATGTTAATGTGGAATGTAGGGGATAGAGACCTTATCATTCACTTTGCATGACCCTCATAGGATAGTTTTTCTAATTTCTGGCTGATTTTTGGGTTGAAATGAACCTCGTTTGTTTATGAACATTTGTCGTCACCATTTTTGTATGAATGGTCGACGTTATGTTTGAGAGGTGCTAGTGGTAATTGAGCAGTCATCGCTTGCCTCTTCCTCTCAACTTAGGATTTTGACTTAGCTCCTTTGTCTTTTTCAACACCAGAACAATGGCCTCAAACCCCACTCGTCGAGAGGACCCATCCGTTGTGTGACCAGACTCTCCTTCTATGGTGGAGATCTCATGGTCGTCTTCTTCATCAGATGGAAACTCAATACTGAGTGAAATAGAAGCATACATGGGCGGACCTAGCGAGGGTTTTGGCGACGAGTTCGACAACGTCGATCGTATGCTGGATGAAGAAGTAAATAAGATTCCCTTCACGGGAGATAGCATAAGTGGTGTTGCCGCTTCAACGGTGGATGCCCCCTTGGCTGCTACGAGCGGCGACCCAGACAGGCTATTTTTTACAACTGACGTCGTGGCGTCGAGGGTCCGAAACAGAGATATTATTCGGGCTGTTAAGGAAGGTTATATCAACGGTACATTTTAGAACCAGCATGCCTCCTACCAGGTATCTCCCCGTGTATACTCGGGCTGTTATGGCAGGGATGACTTTGCCGGTTCATCCCTTTGTTAAAGACTATTACCGTTTTTATGGCATCTTTCCTGCCCAATTGGCGCCGAATTTTTGGTACTGTTTTGCCGGCGCCTGGGTTCTTTGGAGCCAGCGATTCGATATGAATCTACCGCTGGATGAATTTATGTTTATGTACAGACTATGCCACGTCGCCAAATGTGATGGATGGTATTTTTTGAGTGACATGGGCGATCCCAGCCTAGGCTTGGAATGCTGATACGAGGTATCCCCTTGTCGTCACATGGGTGGAAACCCATGTTTGTCATGATTCGGGGGCCTTTTAATTTTCACCCTAAAGACCGTTTGCCCTGCCGTAGGAAGGTGCAAACTTCATTTAGGAATATGGGTGAGAATTTGATACTTCGTCCCCTTTCTTTTTCTTTTTTTTTTTTTAAAAAGTTGACAGTTCTTTTACCCTTTAGTTAGCCACGATCGGCCGAAACTTTCTGGAAATAGATTGGCGAGGGTTGAGACGACCTTTTTGTATTCAGAGAAGGCTCGCCACATCGACACCCTTTTAACTGAGTTCAAACTTAGAGGGGCAAGGTTGATTCTAGACCTTCCAGACCTTTCTGATCCTCTCGCCGTCAGAGAATATTTTCATTTAAGCGACGAAGGTAAGCTCCTGGACTTGGCTCGACGCTTCTTTTAATCTTATTTGGCCTAACTGCTTGCTGACTACATGCTGACTGGTCCTTTGCTCAGAAATGGCCTCCTTGAGGATTCAGCTTCGAGGCAACCAGCAGCCACAGCCTTTCCCGCCGTCTC
>NW_010365641.1:151233-155536 GCF_000414095.1 Morus notabilis
GGGAAAGAGAAAGCAGTACTTCTTCTCCGGCACCGAAGAGAAAGAAGACCGCAGAAGTTTCTTCGGGGTCGGGGGTGGAAGGCGCCGGAGATTGGGACGTGGACACCGGCGGTTCTGATCCCTGATCCCTTATGTAATTTAATATTAACCCAGCACTTCAAAGATTGGCCTGGGTCAGGAGGGTGTCAATATGGCGAACCTCGTACGGGAACGAAAAGACCTTCTCAATCCTCGCCAAACTATTTCTAGAGAACTTCGGCCGGTCCTGACTGACTGTAAGATAAAAATACTGTCAGCGTAAGAAGGGAGAAAGCGAAGTAAGGTGAAAGAAAGGGAATCAAAGTCTCACCCATGTTCCCAAACAATGCTTGCACCTTCCTTTGGCGGGGTAAGCGGTCGTCGGGATGAAAATTAAAGGGTCCGCATATCATAAAAAACATGGGTTTCCACCCATGTGACGACGAGGGAATGCCCAGTATCAGCTTGCCAAATCTGGGCTGAGATCTCCCATGCCCACTCAGAAAATACCACCCCTCGCACTTGGTGACATGGCACAGTATGTACATAAATCTAAACTCATCGAGAGGAAGATCCATGTAAAACTGCTGGTTCCACAAGATCTAAGCGCCAGCGAAGTAGTACCAGAAATTTGGTGCCAATTGGGCAGGGAAAATGCCATAAAAGTGGCAATAATCTTTTACAAAGGGATGAACCAGGAGGGTCATCCCCGCGGTAATGGCCCTGGTATAGACAGGGAGGTATCCGATCGGAGGCATACTAGTCCTAAAATGCATGTCTGGGAGGAGGTATTCGAACCACCTCCCGTCAATGCATCCTTCCTTCACCGCCCGGATGATGTCCTTATTTGGACTCTCGACACCACGATGTCGGCTGTGAAGAAAGGCTTGTCCGGGTCACCACTCGTGGCAGCCAGGGGGGTATCCACCAGCGAGGCAGCCACTCTGCTTACATTGCCCCCCATAAACGGAATTCAGTCAACCACTTCGTCTAACATCTATTTTACACTACCAAACTCGCTACCAAAATCGTTGGCTGGTCCATACATGGCCTCGGTGTCTTCTACTTCCCTCAGCAAGGAGTCGACGCCTGAAGAAGAAGAAGACCATGAAATCTCCACCACAGAAGGGGAGTCTGGACGGACGACGGAGGGATCCTCTCGACAAAGGGAGTTTTGGGCCATTGTTCTGGTGATTAAAAAGACAAGGAATTGAGTTAAAACCCTAACGTCGAGAGGAAGAAGAAAAAGGCGGCCATTCTAAACGACGACTGCTCAAACACCTCGACATGACGTCGACCATTCACGTAAGAATAATAACAGTGACAATTCATGGTAGCCCAAGTTCACCAGAACTCATAAACCAGAAGCGCACAAGACAAACCACAAAGCCAGAAAAAAGGAACTATCCTATACGGACAAATAAAATGAAGTAAAGTCTCTCTAACCTCTACATTTTGCATATTGACACATGCATGTGATTCAATGGAGAAAACCCGTAAGAAACAATACTAGCAGAGGATGGCGAGGCTTACCAGTAAGAAGAATTTCGAGCAAAGTCTGGGACTAAAGCAGCTTCGTAACACGCCAAGCAACACAAGGAATGCGAGTCAGGGTTTCACGAGAAGAATTATGGCAGAGCAAACGACAGTCCAATGAAAACGAAATATGTTTGTGTTTTAGAAAAATAGTCTCGGTTGAGAAAGGTATTTAAGGGGAAGAATATCCCTGACCCTTGACCGTCAGATGAAATTCATAGAATCCAACGGCTAGGGAATCCCGCCCAGATCTGACGGTGACAGACGAAGGCGGGAAAATGAAGGGGCGCGATCCAAAGGCTCACATACGTCCTTTCAAAATAAGGCCTCACATCAGCATAGGGAAGTGACCGACGCGACGGTTGCGTTCCTCAAGAAAATCCGAAGCATCCAGACCATCATTACGGACGAAGGCTCGGGACCAGTTTCCCACACCCGAAGCACGAAAGGACGACCGAACCTAAGCTCGAGGCTGTCTGAAAGAAACCCTCGACCTGAGGGGTAGCTATTATGGGCGAAAATGTGGAGGACACGTGGAGGGAGGACAATATGACACGTGGCCTTAACCTCTCCTCGCAAAGCAACAACCCTCGACGTCTGGGACTCCCTTCCATTCCGTCGTTAAGAGCCCGAATAAGAAGCCCAAATTAGGGCGTCGATTTCATCTGGCATCGACAGGTCGTACCGTCGACCTTACGACATAGAAATCCCCCGTCATAAAATCCACCGCCAAGAAGAACAATTAGGCTAAACAACACTGGCGACGAGGGGAATGCTCCTTGGGGGAAAGCCTGACGTGGCAAGGTGCGTATAGTAATGAGGGATGTCTGCAGTACATGCATTAAATGCAAACCCTTAACCCGCCCCTACGGGAGACATAAAAGGGTTACAGCTGTACACAGAGCCGTAATGAGAGACTAATTGGCTGAGTGAACAGTGCGCAAAAAGTGATTAGTGGGCTACGGGCTGGGCCTAGAAAGGCAGACCACTTAAGTGCTTTTTCAGCCTATAAGAGAAAACCCCCCCGACGAAGGAAGCTCGGTTATAAAAGGAGAGAAACCTCCTACGGAAGAGAGGTAGATCTTTCCTAAGAAAAAAGAACGAGAGAACAATTTGTAAATTGTAACAATCTCAAAAGGAATAAAAACCCACAGTGGATGTAGCTCTTCATTTTATAAGAGTGAACCACTATAAATCTTGTGCGTTTTTCTACTTTAAGTATTTTTTCTTATATTGCTCACTATACAAAAAAAATTACCACAAGTACTTCACTGCCTATATTAAGTATACAGTCAATATTAAGCCGATAATCCAACGGGATACCTAGAGGTAAACTGGCCTGTTTTTGTTGACGAAAATTCACTGTCAACAGAAAGTTTAAGTGAAAATTTGTTAAGGATAAAATACCCGAGTCTCAAATCATCTAAGTACAAATATAACCACATACATATAAGGATATTGGGTTACCCCACTTAAATAGGTTAATATTTTAAGATGAAAGCCTAATACCTTATAAATTGTAGTTCCTCTCCCTATTCTTTTCCTATCTCTCCTCAAAATTCTAATAAAATTAAACGACGGTGGAATATTTAACAACAATATTTTTCATGCCAATCGTTGCGTAGTTAAAGAGTGCATGATATTAAGTCAAGTTCCTCCATAGGACGCGCGAATCAGCAAAAGTTTGTTCAAACTTTGGGAAGTAGCAAATTAGATCAATAATCACCGTGCACAAGTGTGTATAAAATTAATATTAATTGATATATAGATGTTATATAGAAAGACAAGTATGTGTTGCATGGGATGCAATAAATATATATATATATATATCATGTACTTACAAAAGATTTCATGTCTACGCGCATGTGTATATGTGTGTACGAATCTTAATAATTTGATAGAAAATGAACATACTAGCTATAAAAGGAACATATAACAGTACAGTACACACTCTCATTAAGTAGTGAAAATAAGTTTTATTATTATTATTATTATTATTATTATTATTATTATTAGAGGATAAAATCAGACACCTTTTGTCATGACGAACATTTTATTGGCATTTTTTGCTTTTAATAATATTAAATATGATACCCTTACCTTTAAAGAAATATTGTTTCGGAATTTGAGATTAGGGATAGCAACGGGGCAGATTTGGAGTGGTGTGGTCTTCTCACCAACCCGCCCTGTGGACTAAAACACTCACTATACGCATCATGAACTCTCATAAGTTAATGGGTTACAGGACGGATTTTCCCGTCACAGGTTTAAAGTATTTGCGGTGCTCTATTTACTTGACTAGTTATTTCATTATAAAGTAAATAAACAATTAAACAATATAAACATACAAAACATTAAGTAAAAAATAAAAAAGCTAGTTTTAAATTTTCATAAATATTATATAATAGATTATAAACAAAATTATATATTATAGCATATTATACATGATATATCTAATTTAAAAATTAAATATAATTAAACGGAGCGGGTAAACGGAGAATAGGGTTGAGAACCTCTAAACCCGTCCCAGTCCCAGTCTTGCGACTTGCAACTCGCGACGGGTTAAAATTTTTACCCACTTACAATATGGATATGTTTAAAGCTGATTTTTCCCACCCCGCTTAATGCACTTTCCCATGGATAAATGAGTTAATGCATAAAATTACCATTCCTCTCCGAGATTGATTTTTAGGATATTAAAATATTCATTCTACCCTTCTCTAACACACTAATATATATATATATATAT
>NW_010365642.1:0-758 GCF_000414095.1 Morus notabilis
TTTTTTTTTTTAATTAATTAATAGATTGCATGTACCTATTTTCATATTTTAAAATTCCATTACAATGGATTCTTCTAACTGTATTCCTCTGGTTGCAGTCAACTAAGGTTTTGACAGATGATCAAATAAAAGCCGTTCTTTCTGAAGATCACAAAGAAACTACAGAGGAAACTTATGATATTTATCTTCTTCCCCCAGGCGAAGATCCCGAAGCATGTCAGTCCTATCTACGGATGAGGAACAGAGATGGCAAATACAATCTCATGTTTGAGGTGGATAATTGTAGAACAAAATCATCTTTAAACTAGGATCTCGAGTTAACATCGACCTATGCTTCAAAATTATTGTCGTCTATTTAATATACAAGTTTTTAGGTCCATATTCTTTCTTGTGATGTGGAAACTCTGTTTTCTCTTCTGTTGGAAATATAATTACCGTAATAGCATTGTATTGGGACTATTGCTGACAGTAGAATTTTGTTGGTTTCATTTTGAGTTCCTACTTTTCTTGCTCTGACTATATTTTAAACTGAAAGCTACACGTAACACTAGTTTTGTCTTATTTCCAGTACTTGATTTATAGTTTGTGTAGAATAATCAAGTAGGAATTCATCAATGTCAAGTATGCTTACGAATTGTAGGCTTATTGTTCCATGAAGTGGGCTTCACATTTCAGGCTTCTTTCTTGAATTTGTTTATTGTATTATTAGTTCAAGATTTTTTGTAATTGATTTTTTAGTTCAAGTTTTATAAGATAAC
>NW_010365643.1:0-1095 GCF_000414095.1 Morus notabilis
AGTATATCTGGGAATGTTTAAGAGTACCGTGAGACATGAAAGAAATGACGTAACAGTACACCATGTCAGATAGTAATTGAGAATATTGGCTATGAGAGTGAAGGTTTAAGTAAACTGTTTGACTTCAGATAAGTTATCACATTCTTAACGGTTCAGACAAATTGATGAACCAATAAGTAAGCACTCGATTAGTAATAACCAAGAATATTTTAAGATCTAACCAGTATTATGAGTGTAGAATTATAAAATTATGGAATAATCCCATGATTCAATATGTAGTATTACATTTTGTACTATGTAGTACCCCCAGAAACCATAAAGATGAACATTTTAATCCAAATTATATGAAAGTAGTACATCACACTCAGAATTAGAGAGTTTTCACGACAATTGTATCAAAAGGATATTACGATAACCCATAACCAAGATCAGATAGTCCTGATAATGGAGTCTCAGCCGAATCAAGGACATAAATGTATAGTCTAAGTCTATGTTAAGTTTAAAAATAGTTTCAAGATCAATCACGACTCATACTAGGCAATTGATTGACTAATCCAAAAGATTAATTCGGCTGAAGATTGAAAAGACAATCGAGACTAAGAAGAGTGATAGCCATTTTGGAGACAAACTATCTCATCCAAACCATTAGTTACCCTAACAGAAGAAGGATGTTGCTGAAATTGCCTTGATTGATAGGAAGTTAAAGTAAAACAACAACATCCAGAAGGAGAATTGCAAAAGATCCACATTCTAGAATAAAAGTGTGATCAAATCACGACAGATTTCGTGGTAGGGATGCCTAGAATATCCGATAGTAATGATGCGATTTGGATAATCGGAGACTGATTAACAATATCTGCACATTCTTTTGCCGATCAAACTCAGTTATTCTATTAAGAGACAGCCATTTCACGAGTGTACATGACACAATGAGGTCTAAGTTAAAGTTTAGTACGGCTTTCCACCGCAGACAGATGGCCAATCTGAGAGGACCATTCAGACCCTAGAAGATATGCTGAAAGCATGTGTCATGGATTTTAAAAGGGACTGGGATAGAAAGTTACCTTTGATAGAGTTTTCCTATAACAACAGCTA
>NW_010365644.1:0-1312 GCF_000414095.1 Morus notabilis
CTTCTTTCCAATTGTCTCCGTTTTGAAAATTGAAGAAGACAGGGAACACAAAGGAATGGATCTAGGGTTTTCTATTTGTTACAGAATCAGGAAAGGGGTGGTCTTTGAGGGATTTATGGGTGAACGAAGAGAGAAAATCTCAGGCACCCTCGATTGGCACAAACCCAGCGAGTCAAAACTGGCATCTACGACTGCTGGATTCTCACCTTTCTCAGAGATTCTGAATGTAGCAGATGGGAGATGGTGAGAGAAGAGAAGCAAATTTCCCTAGCTAAGCAGTAATGAGCTCTGGAAACGAAAGAGGGGCCTCTTGTGAGCCAAGCAATAAACACCACAAAGGAGGAATCACACTATACGCGCATGTGAAAAGCCTGGTATGTAGAGAATATGAACTGTGACAGTCAAATTCGAGTTATTGAAATTTGAGGGGGTAGCTGATGTTTCATAACTCCAACTCTAACTCGAGTATGGACTTTGAGTTTGGGTTACTGAACAGTCAACTAGGCTCAAAACTCAAACTGAATTGGGCTAACTTAAGTTTAATAGCCCAAACGAACGCACCCTTAATCCTTTTAACCTCATATTTGTTTTATCACGTGACAGTGACAGAAAAATTGAATGTTTATGCAACCTTAGTGAGGCTCAATCCATACTTAAAAGTCATGGGGCATCTCCTAGATATCTCATGATTCTTACTTTACATAAAAAATGTAATTATTAGAATTTAAATTCTAGTACACACATATACTCATGCACTAAACCACTTAAGCGACAAATTAGTGCCATCTAACTTATTCTATTATAATTTTTGCTAAACATTGTTGAAAAATAAGAAGTAAGTCATGAGTTGTGACTGCTCAAATTTACTATAATAATCTTAGTGCTCGTTTGGTTTGTTAGTTTAAATTGTGTTGATTTGAATTTTTTTGATCTGAACAGAAAGACAGTGTAGTTTAAACAATAATTCGAACTGGCATTTGGATGTGTAACAAAACTTTTAATCTGAACTGAAAATAAAAACTGAATTAGTATTTGGATGAGGTCTTAAAACTCTAGTTTGAACTGAATGGGTGTTTGGATGTATAAAAGCAACTCATTTAATTTTTTTTTTAATTGGGTAAATTGGTTTTTTTTCCTAATTGAAAATTTTATTTTTGAAGTTGATAATAATTAATGATAATTTTTTACGTTGAAAGAAACTAAAACTTGTACAAAAATATATTTAAAATTAGTATTAAAAAAAAGTGTTATGCAATATTTTTATTAACATTAGGACTGTAAAAAAATTGTAAAATCGAAATCGACTGTCACC
>NW_010365645.1:0-919 GCF_000414095.1 Morus notabilis
TAAAACACCTCTTAAATTCTTTAAATATTGGCAATTTTAACCTTTCCATCCAAATCCCTCAAATATTTAACAGATTAAACCATGTACAGTGCATGTGATTTCATATAGAAGGGTATTTTTGTAATAACATAATCTTAAATTTAATAAGAGATAAAAACTTGAAATAAAAAGAAAATTATTGATTTAGAAAAAAAAAAAAAAAAAACTTATGCTAATAAAGCACGGGGGGAGCTGCAAGATGTCGCCGGAACTGCCGCAATAACCACCGTAAATACAAACTCTAGCCCATCACCACCATAGACCACATCCAGCCCAATCAGATTGCAAACCGGGATTTGGGGTGCAAGTGTGATATTGAGGAATACTTAATTTGCTTTCTGATTTGGCTTATATTATAAACTTGTTATTAGCTTTTCTTTCTTACATTGGCACACTAACTAGTTCTTCCAATTTATTTCTTCGTAATTTCCTTTTGTTCCCTCTAAGAATATGCACGGAAAAATCCAGAAAAGCAGAACTCATGAATCATTCACAACCAATCAGTCCAAAAATACTTGAACAAAACTTCTTCACAATTCTAACCATGAAACACAACCCAGGAAAAAAAAAAAAGAAAAACAAAACAAACATAAAGTGAAGAAATCTGGCAGCGAAGTGAGATTTGGGGGGTTTTTGCGTTTGGTCTGGGTGGGGGCGCGCGAAAGACGGGGGTGCTCATGGAGGGATCTGGACAGCAATAAGAGGCTCTGTTAGTTTATCATCAATTCATCCCAAAACTGTAAACTAATAAGAAGTGAATTAATAATAATTTTATATTTTAATATTTTTTTTACGTGTAAATTAAATAATGAGTAATTATGTAAATAAATTAATTAAAAAATCTAATATATGAATATTTAAATTTAAAATATATTAAAAA
>NW_010365646.1:0-916 GCF_000414095.1 Morus notabilis
GAATTGACGTGGAAGACATTGGTTTTCTAAACACAAAGTTTTGGAGCAAAGATTGTTCGAGGTCAAAGAACCAAAGTTATCATCCTAATCGGCTGCCAGGTATTATTCGTAATTGAGTTTGTAATAAATAAATTAATGTGATTAATTTATTCATGCATAAATTAATATAATCTATAGAGTATCTCAAAGGTTTTATGAAAATTTTTATTATACACGATCCGCCTCCCCCACACTTCCGCATCCGAATTCCATTCGGAGACCATCAAATATCATATCTCTACTTTATCTAAGCGATCAAATTTGAATGTGATAAACTCAAAGAAAAACTAAAATAAAGGAAAACTAAACTAAAAGAAAAGATAATAGTAATGAATAACAAGCACTAAAATTAAAAAGGGAAATAAGTATAATGGCAATGCTAGGGTCTCGACTTCACTCTATTGTGATTATGTTTCTCCGTAGTAATGTGCCTAACCTAGCTCAACATTCTCAAAAACCTAGAGTGATGTGTATCCTTATACCCTCTCTCGAGTGCCGCATAAAGATTGTGTAGGTGATATCAAGCCTATATCTCTATACAACTGTTCACCCCTACCTTCATTAAGTTCCACTCTAGAAATAATTCCTGGAATTTCACTTCTCAATTTCAGAACCTAAAATTGTTTCGACTACCTAGGCAATGTTTATCTCTCGACCTACCACTGACCTAAGTTATTCTACCCGTTTCTGGATTGCTCAAACATTCTCCTCTTGAGTATTAATTATCACAATCTAAATTTGCCCAATTCACAATCTCACAAAGCATAGCAATATGAAAATCATAAATTTGGCAGCAATAAATCAAAATAGAACACGAAAGAAACGAAAAACTTTAATTAAATGCACATTAAAACGTAGAAACAATAATCACAAATAG
>NW_010365647.1:0-606 GCF_000414095.1 Morus notabilis
TAATATATTGAATTGATAATAGCCAGATTATATTTTCTATTTTTTTTTTTACATTCACTAAGAGTACTATACTTGGAACTTGGAAGCCAAGTCTTCTTCCCTCTATTTGATGACAATAAATAAAGCAGACACTAGGATCTTTCTATTGGTTAAATTTCTTCAGGAGGTCAAATCACGTGACATCTGCCCGTAACATTGATGAACCGATGGATTTTGACGTCGTTGTAACTAGATCGAAAATAAAGATAACCCTTAATGTTATATTGTCACCTATACACGTCATTGCTCCAACCTCCAACACCACAATCTTAGAAGTTGAAGAAGATCAAAACAGATACTAATTGATACGAACCACGACAACAACGTGACAAAATTTGATATCAAATTTGAAAATGACTCAAGATTTCTCGAGTTTGAGGAAAAATTGTGACTCGTTGCTTAGTAAAGTAAGAACCTTAATATGGTGAAGACGTCACAAACGAATATGAAAATTCTGTTTAATAAGTCAATTTGAACGTCACAAGGAAGCCTTGATAAGTTCGGAAAAATTTCTTCATGAACTCAAGAAGAATATCTCACAATATGAATAAACATAAAAAACTGTTT
>NW_010365648.1:0-254 GCF_000414095.1 Morus notabilis
CTAAATTAGCAGCATCACTAGAATTATTGTTGTTATCATCAGAAGGATTCGGAGGCGGATGACCTGGACGGACATATGGCACAGGAGGAGTAACCGCTGGGAAAGTCATGTTGGGGTGCATTTGAGTGATGAAATCCTGCATCATTCTGATGCTCTCGTACAGCTGGAGGTTTTGCTGGTAACTCTGTTGTAAGTATTATTTTATGTGTGGGTCAGAACGTGTCGTAGAAGATCTTGCCAAGCGTGAGCCAGAT
>NW_010365649.1:0-214 GCF_000414095.1 Morus notabilis
CTCATCTTTTTTGTTTAGCTCAGGTAGTAGAGGAACCAACGGTTGGGGATGGTTAACTAGCAAGAAGTTGATATTGGGATTCATCGAGCGCATGACTTCCATCATGATATGCTGGTTGTCGAACATGTTGCATTGCTCGATGTAGAGGTTTTTCAGCTTGTTTTGGACTAAATTAATATAAATATTTCTTATCATTTTTTAAGTTGTAATGTTT
>NW_010365650.1:0-580 GCF_000414095.1 Morus notabilis
TCACCGTTCCCCTGGCGGTTGTAGAGCGCAAACAGAGAATAGATCTATCAGTTGATGGGCGACGTGACACAACAAAAGTTTTGAGCGTTCCATTGGCCATTGTAGATTGCGAAGAGAGCTTCGATCTAACAGCTAATGGGGCCCATTACAACACAAAAAATTGTCACGGTTTCATGGCGGTTGTAGAGGGCGAGGGGAGCTTTGATATGACGAATTGTGGGCCTCATTACGACACCAAAAGTTTTCACCGTTTCCATGCCATTCGTAGATCGCCATGAGAGCTTCGATCTAAAGGCTGATGGGTACCGTTACGATACCAGAAGTTTCACCGTTCCCGTGGCAGTTGTAGATCACGAAGAGAGCTTCGATCAAACCGCTGATGGGCCCCATTTCAACATCAAAAGTTGTCGTCGTGCCCGTGGCGGTTGTAGGGCGTGAAGAGAGCCTCGATCTAATGCCCGATGGACGGACGGACGAACGGACGCACGCACGGACACACGTACGGACGGACGGACGGACGGACGGACGGACGGACGGTCGGACGCACGCACGCACGGACGGACGCACGGACGCACGGACG
>NW_010365651.1:0-1252 GCF_000414095.1 Morus notabilis
GTAATAAAATATCTGATTAATGAAATATATATGTGCAGGGAGCAGGACACACAGCTCCTGAGTATAAGCCTAAAGAGTGTTTTGCCATGTTTAAAAGGTGGATTCATTATGAACCTCTGTAAATATTAATGCATGCAAGGTATCTCCTTCATGCAAATTTCATAGGTAAATTATGAACGATTTACTGTTTAATAGAACATTACACTGGATTACATTCAAGATTTTTTAGACGAAATAATTATATAAACTGTCTACTATCAAAGACCTAAATTTAAAAATGTCTATTATTATACAATACTACAAAAGTGTCTACTGGTGATTATTAATGTATTTTTTTATTCCGGATTTGCCCTTTTAATTTAATTTGTGCATGTTCCTTATTTGGTTTGTTTTTTTTTTGGGGTTCTTTTTTGTTTTTTTTTTTTTGGGGTTCTTTTTTCGTAATAAAATTGTGATTTCTTTTTTCCCGTTCTACATTTTTTGTGTTTGACTTTTGTGATTACGGTGGGCTTAATTATTTTGCTATCAATGCATTTAATGTAATATTGATATGGTTTTTGAATTAAGAGTTTCCCTCTGCTTTTCATTTTTAAAACAAATATTGCGGCTGAAGATCGTTTGTTTGAGGAGAGGACTAGATTGTTTTGCTTTTTTTGTCTTGTTGTCTGCTATGTCATAATAAGAGACTGATTCTACATTTGCTTGCTGAGTGGAGGAGTATTTTGCGCTTTGTTTGTTATTGGCGGTGCTTCAAGTTTTTTGCCGTGTTGAATTCAAAAAGGTTTGGGCGCGTTTGAAACTCGTTTTAAAATGATTTATTTTTTGTATGAAAATAAAAATAAAAACGTTTTCAATTTCAAACATAAATCATTTTTGAAAATGTGTTTAGTAGTTTTATCAATATATTATTTTTAGTATAAAAAACACATTAATCTCTCTCTCTCTCTATGCTCGAGAGAGGAGAAAATGAAAACAAAAAATAAAAAATGATTAAAAGTCATTTTTCATTTCTCCCTCATTTAGACTAAACTAAAAAATCATTTTTATTTCCGTTTTTTTATCTTTAATTGTGCCAAATGTTGTTTTAGAATCATTTTCATTCTTTTTTCTTGAAAAACTTGAAAAACAAAAACAAGAACAATTTCAAACACGGCATTTGATTTGTTACTTTTTCCTTTTTTTTTTCAATTTTTCCTATCTTATTTTTTTTTTTAATAATTTCGTTGGATTTTAATGTTCATTACGTTTGTGT
>NW_010365652.1:0-14797 GCF_000414095.1 Morus notabilis
TCGATCTTGGCCGGATCAGCCCTAACACCTTCCTGCGAAACCAAATGTCCCAAATACTCAATAGAACTTTGAAATAAGTGACACTTACTGCCCTTGGCGAAGAATTGATTCTCGGTCATGCATTGTAGTACGATGGTTAAGTGCTTGGCATGCTCCTCCGCGGTTTTGCTATAAATGAGTATATCGTCAAAGAAAACGTGACAAATCGCCTAAGGAAGGGCTTGAAAATCTGATTCATCGCTGCTTGAAAGGTTGAGGGTTCATTGGTCAGCCCAAACAGCATGACAACAAATTCAAAGTGTCCGTCGTGTGTTCGGAAAGCCGTCTTGTGCACGTCGCGACGGTCCATCCGAATTTGATGGTATCCCGCCCTGAGATCCAACTTGGAAAACACCTTCGCCCCTCCTAATTCATCCAGTAGCTCGTCAATAGTTGGTATTGGAAAGCGATCGCAAACCGTGATTCCGTTTAATGCCTGGTAGTCCACACAAAACCTCCATGAACTGTCCTTCTTCTTAACCAATAGACCCGGAGACGAATAGGGACTGGTACTAGGCCGAATGAAACCACAATCCAACATCTCCATAACTAATTTTTCCATGACATCCTTTTAGAAATACGGATAGCGATAGGGTTTAACGTTGACTGGGGCTGATCCTGGTTGCAAGAAAATTCGGTGGTCGACATTCCATTCCGGTGGTAGTTGCTTCGGTTCCTTGAACACGTTTTGAAATTGTTGGAGAATTCCCCTGCCTGCACTTGGTAAGCCTGCCTCCAATCGGTCTATTTCAGTGGCCTCGAAACCCCCATTCTCCATTGGTACTGTTGCCATCGTCAGTTTAATCACACTACTCACTTCCCCTTCGTCCAATAAGGCCCTGAATTGCGAGAATGTTACTTGTCTCACCGCCACCTTAGTGTTGCCCTCCAGCTTGACACTTTGTCCCTACCACTGGAATGCCATCGTGAGCTCATTATGGTCATGTACACAAGGCCCTAAAGTTCTCAACCATTGCATTCCCAAAATGACATCCATACCCCAAATTGGAAGGACAAACAAATCCACCTCAAAACAATGTCCTTGCATCTCAAGTTCAACTCCCAAGCACTGTTTGCAGCAAAGCAAATATTGTCCATTCCCCATATAAACTCTAAACCTCTTGGTTTCTTCCCACCGAAGCCCAAGTTTCTCAACTAAAGCCTCTTGGATAAAGTTGTTGTTACTACCAGTGTCGATTAACACCTCTAAGGTTTCTCTACCATGCTTAGCCATTATCCGAAAAATGTGAGGCTGAGTTAGACAAAGTGTTGAGACTTACCTCAATTTCCTCCTCCTCTGGTGAACACTCCTTTTCCATCGTCGTTTCCTCCGGTTCAACCTCATCCTCTTCTTCCCCACAGAGAAGCATCACACGGTTCTTGCACTTATGGTTGAAATGGTACTTTTCATCGCATCCAAAACAGAGGCCCTTCTCTCTTTTCTCCTTGATCTCAGCTGGAGATAGTCTTTTAATTGGAATTTTGGACTCCCCTCCTTGTGGAGACCCTGTTCTAGGTACCGAGTTATCCCCACAGCCCCTTGTCCAAACTGTTTTGGCCCCGAAAACGGCCCTGTTGGATAGCCCCTTGGCTGAGTCTCCCATGGGTGAAACCCCTCCTTCCTTTGGCGCCTCAAGAGATCGTCATTCCTGTCCTCAAACAACTGTGCCTTGGCCATGGCTTCAGCTAAATCAGAGGGCCCGGCCATCAAAATTTCTCTCCGAATCTCAATTTTCAAACCCCAAATGAAGAAATTGAGGAACATGGATTTCGAAACCCCTGTAATTCTGGTCATCAGATTCTCGAATTCTGCTCTGTAGTGGGACACCTTCCCTGTCTAAACTAGCTTTACGATTCTTCCGAGCGGGTCATCGTAAATCGACGCTCTAAATCGCTTACGTAATTCATGGATAAATACCTCTCAGCTCGTTAAAGCTCCACCTTTCTCCATCCACTGATACCACATTAAAGGTTCGCCATCTAAATGGAACACCACCATCGCTAGTTGGGTCGTTGGTGCAATTTGATGCAAAAACTTATTGATCCGGTAGATCCAGTTTTCCACGTTCAAGCCATCAAACCGTGGCACATCAACCCTGAGAGTCTTCAAAAGAACAGTCAAATCACTTGTTGAATGCCCCTGATCACTGCGATTGCCTCCCAGGCGATTGGAGTCTGCAGACGCCGGATAAGGTCCCGCCGTGACCTCCGTCATCGACGCTGGATTGGCCTGGGCTTGAGAGATCTGAGACAAACATTGGCCTGTGCTCGCCATGTGCTGCTCCAGAAGGGACGAAAATTTTGAAAGCTGGTCTTCTGCATGCTGTTTGAAACTCACCTCCATAGCCTTCATTAACCCAACAATCTCCTCGTTCTTCATCCTTACTCAAGGAATTCAATGAAAGCACCAATATTATGGTAAATCGCACTCTTCGAGTCAGTGCCCAACTCCAATTCAGAGGAAAATTCTTATTCAACGTGCCCATCTCAATACAAAACAAGGTATATATATTTTCTCCTTACAATTTCTAAAAATCAGAAAAATTAACAAAATAGCATAACAGAAAAACGGTTGGGCTAGGATTCCACAAATCTTCGCTCAGCCATCACGAACTCCCTAAGCCAGCGAGGTCTCACGCGCTTCCTGGTTTCACATAACTTCACTCCCTCTCCTTCGACCCTCTTTTCACCTTTCTCTGCTTCTTTGATAAACTCAAGTGTTAAACGACCCTCCTCTCTAGTCGTTTCATCACTGGCAGCTGAGGAATCAGCCTTTTGGGCCTCAGCCCACGAGCCCATGTGCTCTTGGACTTGGTTAGAGTCCAGGACAAGTTTGGTTCCGCTGTCAGGGTGTTCGGACATTCTATGCAGATAGTGCACGAGCTTTCAAGGTATCTTTCTTGGACCTAGCTTCCTGTGTCTTACTGTTCAAAAGCTACCAAAACGGAATTCATGTAATGCTGACAAATAATTCGTAACTAAATAATTATTTCTATCTACATACAAATGTGAATAACTAGTCCAGAAACTCAGTTAAATTTAACTAGCACTACCATCAACACAATGAGCCACCGTCATTCACTCCACAAAACTCCGATGTCGTGGCACCGCCCAGATTAATCAGTCAAATCTTGGAATGAAAAAATCAATCAAAAAATCATATGAATCATACAATAATAAATAGCAAATCATTCAAAATAACGTTTTCCACAAATCTAAGATTCAACGAATCTGTGGTTTGAATGTTACCAAGAGCAGTGGACAAAATAAATATGGATTTGAAACTTGCCAAGCTTGTTGACGTGATCGCCGTCGAATCAAAGCAAGGATGCCGGAGAGAGGGAGGGAGAGAAGATGACGATGGATCGGAGCCTTCCTCGCATCCATGATCCTAGCGGACGACGGACATTGCAAGGAGATTGGCCAACTTAGGTGATGGCAACGCATGGAGATCGACACCGACTTGGATAAGAGCCACTTGGAGATAGAGTGGAAACAGCTGCCTCCACTGAGTTTTTTTTATTTATTTTAAATAGCCTTGAAAATTTTGTCATTTTTTCATTTTGTCCCATTGAAATAAATTTTTTTTTTTTTTTTATACACCCTCCCACTAAATTTCACATTTTTTTATTACTTCAAGACAAAACTTTAGTATATGCCCTCACTGAAATAGAAGTCTCGCTCCGCCATTGCACGCAGCTGCAGGCCTCAACGTAGAACCATACTCGCAAGCAAGTTCACCGCCGTGGAGAGGACGTGAGAAGGAACTCCATAAGAAATCGATGTCCTTCATGATTGGAATAGATCTGGCCAGATCTTACTAGATCCAGTGACAAAGAGATAAAAGGTGCGCCGGTGAAAGAGAATGCGATGATTTTGCGATCTCTCAGCGAATGTGACTTCTAATCATGATGGCAAACTAGAGATGCGGCTTCGGCAAGATTCAAATCACGGCAACCATGTCGACGTGGAAGAGAGAGAAGGTGTGGCGAAGGGGAGCAAGAGACGAGGGTGGCAGAATGGACGATGAAGAGAGGACGAAAGAGGGGGCAGAGAGAGAGAGCCTGAGTGAGAGAGCGATAAGAGAGAGAATGTGGAGAGAGGCAAAAAAAAGACAAGTGAAAAAATAAAATCTCTACATTCTCCTAAAGGAGAATCCGCTTTTGAGGGGAAGCCTGGAAATGAATGAAACGTTTCGTCCGTTTCCCTCCCCTCATTTATTCCATTTTTTAACTCTTTGTTTTTCCTTTTGCTTTGTGATCTTTTGTTTGTTTGTTTTTTTTTTTGTCATCCTATCTTTTTTCTTTATGCATCTTTTGATTTTTTTTTGTCATTTTCTCTCACTTTTTTATTTCTTAGGTTGCTTCCTCTCAAATACTTTATGAACATGTTTGTTTGACCATATTAGAGTACATATTGATAATTATACATTAGTAGAATGTTTGGTGTGACCGTGTATTGTATAAACTAATACAAATGCTAATTAATACAATATATATCGTATAATAGAATATGACTCATTTTTGACGTATTGTATTATATTATTTTGTAGCGGATCCATGATTTATGTCAGGTTACAACTGTAACTATTTCGGTTTTAGTTCCTTACAAAGTTTGATCGGCTGACATAAGGTCATGACAGAGCTTATAATTGCTTAAAAATTGAGGGGCGCAATACAAATTTATATTTTTTAAAAATTTTACATTTTCACACAATTTTTGTAAAATTACATTTTAGCCCTAAAACCTTTTAGAATTATATTTTGACCCCTAAACTTTTAGAAAATTAAAATTTAACACTAAGTATTAAAAAATTATATTTTGACCCCAATTTTTTTAAAAAAAATACATTTGACCTCAAAGTTTTAAAATTTTACATTTTGACTCCATATATAGTACATCTTGACACTTAACATCGTATTGAATTATAACAATATAACACAATACAATATACCTTATACAATATAATACAATACAATATCAGCCACCAAACATGGCCTATATATAGGGATGTTCATAAACCCGCAAAACCCATAGGCCCAACCCACCCCACCCCAACCCAACCCAAAAAATACAATTTTTAGTATTAAATTTTTTTTTTCGGCCCATTTAATGTCTGACCCGAAATTTTAGGGCAGGGTGTGAGTCGTGCCTATAATGGCGCGCATGCCCCAACCCAACCCGGGCTCTAACTTGCCTCTTCTATATCTAACCCTAGGCAGACAACTCATTTGTACTCTTTAGTTTCTTCATGTTTGAATTAAGCCTCTATGTTTGCTTTATGTTAAGACTAATTTATGAGTGTAGCCTAATTTATGTTTGCTTTATGTTTGATGTTGGATGGACTACTTTGCTTCATGCTTGATGTTGGATTGAACTTTAAATTTCTATCTGTTTGAATGTTAGAGTTATTATTTTTATTTAATGATGAAGTTTGAATGTTTGATTAAACTTTGAGTCATTAATTATTTGAACGTTGAAACTGATCACCCAACCCACCCCGCACCGCCCCAACCCAACCAAAATATCATTGGGTTGTGAAATTTTTCTAACATCGTTGAGGTTAAATATGTGCAACTCGTACACTTTAAGGCGGGAAAAAAAGTCTTATCCCGCACCAACCCAACTCATAAATAGCCCTACCTATATATTTTAATGTCTACTTTATTATTTTTTTCGCTTAGTTTGTTTTCCTTGTAGCGGTTTGTACATTTCTCCCCTCAAATATAACGCAGGAAACCTTTTTTTTTTTTGTTTTCTTTTATTCTTTTTCCCTACTTTGTGAGTTTGGTCAGTTTCCTCTCTCCCCCATTTATTCCTTTTTGTTTTGTTTTTTGTTTTTTTGCTTTTCTTTTTTGTCCTCCTTTTTTTTTAATTGCATCTTTTGATCTCTTTTTTTCTTTTTTCCTTTTCTTCTCATTTTTCTATTTCTTAGGTTGCTTCCCCTTAAATATCTTGTATATTTTGATATTTACCTTATTAATTTTTCCCTTAATTTGTTTTCCATGTAGCCTTTTGTACATTTCTCCCCTCAAATTCAACGTAGGAAACATTCTTTTTTTTCGGCTTTTTTTTTTTTTTTTTTTGCTTTCTTTTATTATGTTTTCCTATTTCTTGTTTTTTAACCTCTCATTTATTTATTTATTTATATCTTTTGATCTTTTTTATATTTAGCTTTATTTCAGTTAATGTTTTTTATGTTTTGTTTTCCTTTATTCTTTTCCCCCATGTTGTGTTGTTTATCCTCACATTTTTTTATTTATTAAATATTTCTTCTTGTTATAAAATAATAGTAAAAACTATAATTGCAAGAAACTAAAAGAACAAGAGAGCATATGAGAGACAAGGAAGCTTTGTATTCTTGCTCGTAAGTAGTATCCATACAAGCAAATAGCTTCATTATTTATAGCCTAAGGATCATAACTAGAGGTCATAGGAGAAGACATAAGTTACATAGGTTACATGCAATATTAAGGAGGAGTTATGGAGACTAATATACAGAATTAAGAGGGGAAATAATGGGGTTTAAATGAGTGACATAATATCCATGTAGGTTATGGAATACCAAGATGTTGCATCCAATGTAATTGATTTACAACACTCCCCCTTGGATGCTACCTATTAAGAATATGCCTCGTTAAAAATCTCACTAAGAAAAAAAAAACCCTGTGGGAAAAAACATCTTAGTGAAGGGAAAAAGAGTACATTATTCTTGTAGGATTTGCGCTTTATAACTGCCTCATTAAAAACCTTGCCAGGAAAACCCAATGGGATAAAACCTAGGCTAAGGAAAAAAGAGTACAGTGCGCAAAAGGTCTCCCCCTCATGTCGACATGTCTTCTTCAAAGATCTCTGAGCCGACGCATGCCAATCTTATGTACTTATTTCTCAAATGTTGTCGTAGGAAGTGCCTTTGTAAATAAATCTGCTAAATTATCACTGGTGCGAATTTGATGGACATCTATTTCTCCTTTCTTTTGAAGCTCGTGCGTGGAAAAGAATTTTGGTGAAATATGCTTAGTTCTATCTCCTTTAATGTAACCTCCTTTGAGTTGAACGATACAGGCTGCATTATCTTCATACAACAGTGTTGGACTTCCTTTGACAAATGAGAGATCACATGTTTCTCTTATATGCTGTACTAGAGATCTTAACCACACACATTCTCGACTTGCCTCGTGAATTGCTAATATTTCAGCGTGATTCGAAGATGTAGCTGTAAGAGTTTGCTTTGTGGAGCGCCAAGATATAGCAGTACCACCATATGTGAACAAGTACCCGGTTTGTGATCGCGCTTTATGTCGATCTGACAATTATCCAGCATCTGCATATCCAATCAATTCTGACTTCGAGCCCTGCGAGTAAAATAATCCCATATCTGATGTACCACGAAGATAACGAAGTATTTGTTTAACACCATTCCAATGTCTTCGAGTTAGTGAAGAACTATATCTTGCTAGTAAACTAACAGAAAATGCTATGTCAGGTCTCGTGCAATTAGCAAGATACATTAGTGCTCCAACAGCACTAAGATATGGTACTTCTGGACCAAGAATCTCTTCATTTTCCTCTTGAGGACGAAAGGGGTCCTTTTTCACATCAAGGGATCAAACAACCATGGGGGAACTCAATGGATGAGATTTATCCATATTAAAACGTTTTAATACCTTCTCAATATAAGTCGATTGATGAACAAAAATTCCTCCAGATAAATGTTCGATCTGCAAGCCAAGACAAAATTTTGTTTGACCCAAATCTTTCATTTCAAATTCATTTTTCAAATATGTTATCGTCTCATTAAGTTCTTCAAGAGTCCCAATAATATTCAAATCATCAACATAAACTGCAATAATAGCAAATCCAGACTTTGATTTCTTGATAAAAACACATGGACAAATTGGATTGTTGATATATCCTTCTTTTAAAAGATATTCGCTGAGACGAGTATACCACATGCATCCAGATTGCTTTAATCCATACAAAGATCTTCGTAATTTAATCAAAAATATTTCCCGGGGTTTTGAATTGCATGCTTGAGGCATTTTTAGTCTTTCAGGGACTTTCATGTAAATATCACTATCAAGTGATCCATACAGATAAGCTGTTATAACATCCATTAGACGCATATGAAGTCCTTCTAAAATTACCAGGCTAATCAAAAATCTGAATGTAATTGCATCCACCACTGGAGAATATGTTTCCTCATAATCAATACCAGGTCTCTGAGAAAAACCTTGGGCTACAAGTCGTGCTTTGTAACTCACAACTTCATTTTTCTCATTACGTTTTCGCGCAAATACCCATTTGTAGCCTACAGATTTTACACCTTCAGGTGTTTGGACAACAGGTCCAAAGACTTGGCGTTTTTCAAGTGAATTTAGTTCTGCCTGGATTGTGTCTTTCCATTTTGGCCAATCATTTCTACGTCGACATTCTTCAACGGACTTCGGTTCAAGATCCTCGCTTTCTTTTGTAATATCAAGAGCTACTGCATATGCAAATATGCTGTCGACAATAATTTCATTTCGGTTCCATCGTTTTCCTGAAGTTACATAACTTATTGAGATCTCTTCATTAACATCATTTTCAGGTACCTATACCTCTTCTAGGGTTTCTTGTTCAGTTATGTCAACTATTTCTCTCACAGGCTCATCAAGAATATTAGTAACTTTAGAAGTGCCAACCTGCTTATTTTGCTCCTTTTTCTTTCTTGGATTTTTATCCTTGGAACCGATAGGTCTACCATGCTTTTGGCGTGCCTTACACTCGTTTGCTAATACATTTGTAGTTTGCCCTATAGGCACATTAATTCGAACATGAGCATTTTCAGCTGGTATATGTGATTTTGTTACTTTCTTAACATTAGTAAATGCATCAGGTAACTGGTTTGTAATTTTTTTACAAGTGAATGATTTTCTGAACTTCTAACTCACATTGATTCGTACGAGGATCATAATGCAATAAAGATGATGCATTCCATAAAATTTTTTGTTTTTCCAGCTGTTGTTTCTCTCCCCCTAATGCTGGGAAAATTGTCTCATCAAATTGACAGTCTGCAAAGCGTGCAGTAAAAAGATCACCCATCAAGGGTTTGAGATATTTAATTATTGACGGAGATTCAAATCTAACATAAATTTCCAGCCTTCTTTGAGGACCCATCTTAGTGCGTTGTGGTGGAGCAATTGGAACATATACCGTGCAACCAAAAACTCTTAGATAGGAAATATCTGGTTCTCACCCTGAAACAAGTTGTAATGGGGAGTATTTATGATATGCAGTTCGCCTTATGTGAATAAGTGCTGCTGCATGTAATATGGCATGTCCCCAAACAGAACTTGGTAACTTTGTTTTCATAAGTAAAGGCCTCGCAATTAATTTCAATCTTTTAATAAAAGATTCTGCTAACCCATTTTGCGTATGCGTGTGAGCAACAGGATGATCTACAATAATCCCAATTGACGTACAATAATCATTAAAAGCTTGGGATGTAAATTCTCCTGCATTATCAAGACGAATTTTTTTTTATTGTATAATCTGAAAATTGTGCCCATAATTGGATTATTTGAGCAAAGAGTCTCGCAAAAGCAATATTACGAGTAGATAATAAACAAACATGTGACCAACACGTCGATGCATCTATTAGTACCATAAAATACTGAAATGGTCCACATGATGGAATTATAGGACCACATATGTCTCCTTGAATTCGTTCTAAAAATGCAGGAGATTCAATTGCAACTTTCATTGGGGACGGCCTTATAATAAGTTTTTTCTTGAAAGCAAGCAGCACATGAGAAATCTTTGGACAAAAGAATCTTTTGGTTCTTTAAAGGATGTCCATGTGAATTTTCTATAATTCTTCTCATCATTATCGAATCCGGATGACCCAAACGGTCATGCCAAAGAATAAAATTTCTTGGATTATTTGACTCTTGATCCATCACCACATAGGACTCAATTGGATTTATAAATGTATAATATAATCCAGAAGAGTATGATGGTAGCTTTTCTAATATATTTTTCTTTCGAGAGACAATAGACGTAAGATAAAGATATTCAACGTCTTTCTCATTTGTTGTCTCAATATGGTAACCATTACGACGAATATCTTTAAAACTTAGTAGATTTCTTTTCGATCTACTTGAATACATTGCGTCGTTAATTATAAGCTTTGTGCCACCGGGTAACAATATATTAGCTCTTCCGGAACCTTCAATAAGGTTTGCAACACCAGATATTGTGTTAATATTAGCTTCAACTAATATAAGTTGGGAAAAACATCTTTTATCTTTAAGAATGGTGTGTGTTGTTCCGCTGTCTGCCAAGCAAAGGGCTTCACCATTAACTTTAGCACCATCTTTGTCATCATTGATATCCATATTTCTTCATAAAAATAAAATAAAGAATTATGAGAATATAACATACAAACCACAATCATATTTTTTTTATATAAAACACACTAGAAATAAAAACACACCAAAAATTACAAGACAAGCCCAAAATAAAACACACTGAAAATTACAAAACACACTAAAAATAAAAGCACCCCTTAATATAACACACTTAGGGTAATATGGTGCAAGAACATCATTTTCAAGCTATATTGATGTTTCCATCAGCAATTAAATTCTCAAAATTTCCATCATTATTCTCAAAGAAATCTGCGACATCTAAGTGCGAAAAGTCCGTGGGATCATGGTGTTCAGCAAGGTTTGTTTCTACACCTTTTCCTTTTTCTTTCAATGATGCTTGATAAAGATCAACAAAATGTTTAGCCGTGCGACATGTGCGTCGCCAATGTCCTCTCATGCCACACTTATGACAAACATCTTCATTATTCTTGGAGGCTTTATTTTGAGAACCTCTTTCTTCTTGTTTTTCCTCTTTATTCTCCCACTTCTGGTGGTGAGATGTGGTCTTCTTGAAATTTGAAGAGTTTTGGTTATTATAACCACGACCATAACCACGACCGCGACCGCGTCCGCGACCGCATCCGCGTCCGCGTCCACGACCTCGGCGGTGACGTTGACCACGCCCAAAATCATCAACAGATGCAGCATTCGCTTCAGGAAATGGTGTTGATCCAGTTGGATGGGATTGATGATTTTTCATCAACAGTTCATTATTTTGCTCGGCAACAAGCATACATGAAATTAACTCAAAATATTTTTTAAAGCCTTGCTCTCGATACTGCTGTTGCAGGAGCATATTAGAGGCATGAAAAGTAGAATATGTTTTTTCCATAACACTTTCTCCGCATAACTTTAATTGAGAAGTAATTTTAAACATTGCGGAATTATACTCGCTTACACTTTTAAAGTCTTGTAAACGTAGGTGCATCCAATTATAGCGAGCACTTGGAAGTATTACGGTCTTTTGGTGGTCATACCTTTCTTTCAAATTACTCCACAGGACATATGGATCTTTTACCGTCAAATATTCAATTTTCAATCCTTCATGGAGATGATGACGAAGGAATATCATCGCCTTCGCGCGATCCTGTGAAGATGCTTCATTTCCTTCTTTAATTGTTTCTCCGAGATTCATAGCATCTAGGTGGATCTCAGCATCAAGAGTCCAAGCTAAATAATTGTTGCCAGAAATATCAAGGGCAACAAACTCAAGCTTTGTAAGATTCGACATTGTGAAACTATTATATGACAAAAAAATAAAGTCAATAAGAATTTAAATGATAATTTATAATCAATCAAAAGGTTTAAAATATATGAATATCAAATATTAGGAATAGAAACTGACAACCGGGCACAACAATAATTATAACAATGAAAGAAAATATAGTACATGTGAATTAACTAAATCGAACGGGCACAACAATAGAGTATAATAACATGAAAAATAATATAATGAAACTGGTGAGGCAATGTTGTACTAGTAGACATAAATAATATGAACAAGTTAAAAACCAATCACACATATATATTAAAAAAAAACCAACGGAAAAACTTCACATAATTACATTTAAGTTAATGGTGAGAATAATCATAGTAATTCTACAAATATATAACCAGATACATATTAACAAAAATTGAATGGTATATAAAACTGATTGCAATAAAATAGTACTCAGGAAAAATTCTAAAGGCTGAATAAATATGTACATGTAAATCTGTAGTATTATTAAAGTATATATATAATACATAAACATATACATATGAGAAGAAAGAAAACGAGAGCAAAGAAACGTAGAAGGAGAACATGAATATAACATGTATGATCAATAGAATAAACGGACTACCTTCACAAACAGAAATACGTGGAAATGAAGGAGTTAGGAACACTGAAAGAGATTAAGGTAGAACTCGTGCTGATAACGTGTTATAAAATAATAGTAAAAACTATAATTGCAAGAAACTAAAAGAACAAGAGAGCATATGAGAGACAAGGAAGCTTTGTATTCTTGCTCGTAAGTAGTATCCATACAAGCAAATAGCTTCATTATTTATAGCCTAAGGATCATAACTAGAGGTCATAGGAGAAGACATAAGTTACATAGGTTACATGCAATATTAAGGAGGAGTTATGGAGAATAATATACAGAATTAAGAGGGGAAATAATGGGGTTTAAATGAGTGACTTAATATCCATGTAGGTTATGAAATACCAAGATGTTGCATCCAATGTAATTGATTTACAACACTTCTCACTAATTGTTTTTTTTTTTGTTGCTTTCCCTTTTTTTCCTTTATTTTATCCTCGTTTTATTTAGGTATTTTTTAAAAATACCCCTTAAAATAGAGCAATCTTTTATGTCTACCTTTTAACATTAGTTCATATATTTCTATTTTTTAAATTAGAACTAGTCAAATGGTAAATTTTTTTTAAAATGCTACTTTTAATAAGCCAGGTACTTAAAAGTAAAATCTATAATTTTCTGTTTTTATTTTGATTTCTTTTTTCCTTTTCTTCTTTCTCTTTTATTTTTCAACAATTCCTATAACTATAATTTTAAAGAAAATGTCCCGCCTGTGCAGACTAATATATAAATGAGAAGTAAACAAGTCATCTCAACAAACGAATTAAAAAAGAAAAAAAAAAAAGGTATCATAAAACGAAAAAGGTAAAAATCTGCAACTTGCATATGGCGAAATGAAAAGACTATGGTCTCATTTTAAACTCGTTTTAAAATGATTTTATTTTGTGTATGAAAATAAAAATAAAAACCTTTTCACTCTCAGGTAGGAATCATTTCTGAAAATACGTTTAGTAGTTTTATTCAAAAATAATTTTCAATATAAGAAAAAACTGAAACTCCGTTTAGTTTTACATTTTAAAAAACATGTAATAATATTTTAAATACCATTCAAGACTTTCCTCTCTTTCACTTCAATTGTTCAAGGCTTCAAGCCCAAATTGATGAACTTCTCACGAACCCAAAACAACCCGAATGCAAAAAACAAAAAAAAACAAAAAAAACAAAAAAACAAAAAAAAAAAACACTACTCTCATTAGACTTCTCAAGTGCAGATTAGCTCAGAAGATAAACAACCCAAAATTGATGAACTTCTCACTAACCCAGCCAAGCATAACCCTAGCATCATCGTCGTCGTCACGAAGCAGCCCGTCGAATCCGCTCCTCTGCTGCGCAAGCATTGTCGAGCCTACTCCTATGCTGCGAAAACCTAGATCCGTCAAGCCCACCCTTTTTGCGAGCTGCCACGAGCCCCATCGTCCCTTTCCACCGCCGCAACTCTCCTCTGCGATCCTGCCTTAGCGTCGCCTGTCGTTCGTAGCGAACCCACCACCTAGTTGCGAACACAATTGACATTTGAAACCCATCTCTGCTAAAACGACACAACTCCACAAAACTAAAGCGCGAAACCCTAGACCCAATTCAAACAATGTGCAAAATCATGTCCTCCACCCCAATCGCCGCCCTTGACCAAACTGGCGTCAGGCTCACGTCAGAGATCGCCGACCACGTCCTCGCCTGCTTCCAGAACGCCGGCCTGCTCACCCATTGCTTCTTCTAGTGGGTCGCCAATGTCATAGAGAAGCACGACGTTTCGCAGAATTTGGCCGTGTTTAATAGAGAAAAGGAAAATGGGAAAAGGAAAATGATTTGTAATCATTTTCAGAATGTCTGAATATTTGGGAGAAAGAACGAAAGGGTGCATTTAGAACTCGTTTCAAAATGATTTTGATTTTTGTATGAAAATGGAAATGAAAACGTTTTCAATGTCAGATATAAATCATTTTTGAAAATGCGTTTGGTAATTTTATTAAGAGATTGTTTTCAGTACAAAAAAATCCATTAACATCTCTCTCTATTCGAGAGTGGAGAAAACATAAACAAAAAATGAAAAAAAATGACTAAAAGTTGTTTTTCATTTCTCTCTCATTTTACACTAAACTAAAAAATCGTTTTCATTTCTATTTTTTGTTAGGAATAGTGTCCTAGAAGCACAAGATATAACAAGATATTTATTATTTAAATAATAAAAGAATTTATTCATCATTTTATGTGCATATATTTATGAATATTATATGAATATCAAATGAAAATTCCGTGTATTTATGTAACCTTAAACATAGTATATAAGTGTTATATACGAGAGGATAGTGTTTGAGGATAATAATAAAAAACATTGTTCATAATGAATTTAATTAAAGTTCAGAATCTTTAATTAAAATATTATTAATACATGTCATTCCCATTTAGAATGGAACGGTGCTATCCGCACTGTTAATATGGTGAGATATTGAATGAGTGTATTTCGTATAATGAGATTGTGTGGAA
>NW_010365652.1:15543-18352 GCF_000414095.1 Morus notabilis
AATTCAAATTAATTTAAGTTTGACTTAAATTTGAATTTGAATTAAAATTGGACTACAGGATAAAGGATGATTTCTCTTCCTTTCCTATCTGGAATTGGCGCCACACACAGGGTAAAAACCCTTAGGGGTGGCCGGCCACAATAGATAATGTGTAGGAGATTTTTTATTCAAAATTCAAATACGAGATAGAGATTTGATTCCTTTTTGAAGTTTGACTTCTACTCTTTAAATATGAGAATGATAGAAAATTGTGGACACAGTTTTTGAAAATATTTTTCTGCCCTAACTTGTGAGGTGGCCGAATTTCTCAAAAGGAAAAAGAAAGGAAAATTTTTCTCCCAAAAATTCCACATCGTGCATGCGTTAGTGTTTGTGAAAATTCGAGTGTTTTTGAAACCTATTTTGTCTCACGTGTGCCCACACACACGTCTACGTGGAATCAAGGAATTGACGTGGAAGACTTTAGTTTTCTAAACACAAAGATTGGAGCAAGGACTGTTCGTGGTCAAAGAACTCAAGTTATGATCCGAGTCGGCCTCCAAGTATTTTTCCTAATTGAGTTCTTGACATATAAATTAATGTGATTAATTTATTCGTACATAAATTAATATAATCTATAGAGTATCTCAAAAGTTTTATGAAATTTTTGTTATACACGATCCGCCTTCCCGCCACGCTTCCGCATCCGAATTCGATTCGGTTACCAACATTTTTTATCTTTAATATTGTCAAACGCTATTTCTCTCCCGTTTTTATTTTTTCTTTCTTAAAAAACGTGAAAAATAGAAACAAAAACAAATCCAAACACATCCAAAAATGTTTTCATTTATGTTTTTCTAACAATGCGGTGCCAAACACAATTTTCAAAGCATTTTTATTTTTTAGTCCTTGAAAAATGTGAAAAACGAAACTGAAATAGGTTCCAAACATGCACTATAATTAACTATCTTTTTTCTTGTGTAAAAGGGATTTTAGGCTACTTAGGGCATGTTCTTTTACGTAACTCAAATCACAACTCAAACTTTTTGTTACAGTATTTTTTCTCACAAAAATTTAAATTTAACTTTTTTGGTACAGTGTTTTCTCTCACATACTAAACTCAAGTTTGAAAACATAACATACCCTTAGAAACTCAACTGGGGCTCAACCTCAAACCTTAATAGAAAAAATAGAGAATATACCCTTAAGATTGCATGCGTTTAAACCTTTACCTCTTACTATTAATAAATACCCTTTTGTTAATGTAATTATTTGACTAAAAAAGTTATAAATTAAAAATAAAAAGTAAAAGTCCTAACCCATACACTTTTAAAGAATATTTATCAAGATTATCTCAACCAATACCGAGCTCACTTTCGGCATATTTCCAATCAACTTGTCAAAAAAGTGTGCATATGGCCTAACAGGAAAAAAAAAGGAGAAGAAGAAGAAGAAGAAGAATAATAAGATGATGAAGAAGGAGGAGAAGAAGGAGGAAAAGAAGGAGGGGGAGGAGGGGGAGGAGGAGGAGGAGGAGGAGGAGGAGAAGAAGAAGAAGGAGAAGAAAAAGAAGAATGAGAAGAAGGAGAAGGAGAAGAAGGAGAACAAGAAGGAGAAGAAGAAGAAGAAAAACACCTTGCTGTTGGAGATTTACCAATTTGCTATTCGTACGTATATATCAATTGGCATACACAGCATGATTAATTGCACTAATGCATTATGAATTTGTTAGTGTTTGTAATTTAGATTTCAAATTACCTAAAAAAAAGTTAGATTGTGGACTTTCAATTTTGATAAATAGAAGATAAATTTGAAAACATGTTGCAATTATTAGCTAATAAACGTCGATTAAATGATAGAAATGCTCCAAGGTTTTTGTAAAAATGTACTCAAACCTTTTTGTGTAAAAACATGCACTATAATTTACTCTTTTTTTGTGTAAAAAGGATTTTAGACTACTTTGGGCATGTTCTTTTACCTAACTCAAATCACAACTCAAACTTTTTGTTACAGTTTTTTCTCTCACAAAAATTTAAATTTAACTTTTTTGGTACAATATTTTCTCTCACATACTAAACTCAAGTTTGAAAAAAGAACATACCCTTAGAAACTCAACTGGGGCTCAACCTCAAACCTCAACTGCATGAGTTTAAACCTTTATCTCTTACTATTGATAAATATCATTTTGTTAATATAATTACTTGACTAAAAAAGTTATGACTTACCATTGATAAATATCCTTTTGTTAATATAATTATTTGACTAAAAAAGTTATGAATTAAAAATAAAAAAGTAAGAGTCTTGACCCATACACTTTTAAAGAATATTTATCAAGATTAGCACAACCAATACCGAGATCACTTTCGGCATATTTCCAATCAACTTGTCAAAAAAGCGTGCACATGGCCTAACAGGAAAAAAAAAAAGAAGGAGAAGAAGAAGAAGAAGAAGAAGAAGAAGAAGTAGAAGAAGGAGAAGGAGAAGGAGAAGAAGGAGAAGGAGAAGAAGGAGGAGAAGGAGAAGGAGAAGAATGAGAAGAAGAAGAAGAGGAGGAGGAGGAGGAGGAGAAGTAGAAGGAGAAGAAGGAGAAGAAGATGGAGCAGAAGAAGAAGAAGAAGGAGAAGAATGAGAAGAAGGAGAAGAAGAAGAAGAAAGAGAATAAGAAGAAGCAGAAAAAGAAGGAGAAGAAGGAGAAGAAGAAGAAGAAGAAGAAGGAGGAGAAGAAGGAGAAGCAGAAGAAGAAGAATAAGAAGGAGAAGAAGAAGAAGAAGGAAAAGAAGAAGAAGAAGAAGGAGAAGAAGAAGGAGAAGAAGGAGAAGAAGAAGAAGAA
>NW_010365652.1:18453-30493 GCF_000414095.1 Morus notabilis
ACTAAAAAAGTTATGAATTAAAAATAAAAAGTAAAAGTCTTAACCCATACACTTTTAAAGAATATTTATCAAGATTACTACAACCAATACCGAGCTCACTTTCGGCATATTTCCAATCAACTTGTCAAAAAAGTGTGCGCATGGCCTAACAAGAAAAAAAAAAAAAAGGAGAAGAAGAAGAAGAAGAAGAAGAAGAAGAAGAAGAAGAAGAAGAAGAAGAAGAAGAAGAAGAAGAAGAAGAAGAAGAAGAAGAAGAAGAAGAAGAAGAAGAAGAAGAAGAAGAAGAAGAAGAAGAAGAAGAAGAAGAAGAAGAAGAAGAAGAAGAAGAAGAAGAAGAAGAAGAAGAAGAAGAAGAAGAAGAAGAAGAAGAAGAAGAAGAAGAAGAAGAAGAAGAAGAAGAAGAAGAAGAAGAAGAAGAAGACCTTGTTGTTAGAGGTTTACCAATTTGCTATTCGTACGTATATATCAATTGGCTTACACAACACGATTAATTGCACTAATGCATTCTGAAAGAAAAACACCTTGTTGTTAGAGATTTACCAATTTGCTATTCGTACATATATATCAATTGGCTTACACAGCACGATTAATTGCTACTGCATTCTGAATTTGTTAGTGTTTGTAATTTAGATTTCAAATTTCCTAAAAAAAGTTAGATTGTGGACCTTCAATTTTGATAAATAGAAGATAAATTTGAAAAATGTTGCAATTATTAGCTAATAAACGTCGATTAAATGATAAAAATGCTCCAAGGTTTTTGTAAAAATGTACTCGAACCTGTTCGTTAGTTGACACTTAAGACCGTGGAACTTAATTGAGTGAATTAGTTGACTCTGTTCTAGGGTTGTTCATATGATCTAATCGGGCTCAACCAACTAAATCCAATCTAATCCAATCTATTTTTTTAAGATAACCGACCTCAACTAGATTGGTTTAGTTTTTATTTTTTGAAAACCAACCTAGATTGGATCGGATGTTAAATTACCTTTAAAATATCCAATCCGCCCTCTAAATATACTATATATAAAAATTTATAAAGATTATGTATTTATCTTGCATATTATTGGTATAAAAATTCAAAGTTTACTTAACTTATATGATATTATGAGTTTAAAACCTATCCAATTATAAATAAAATTGTATAATTGAACAAATTGGTATTTTAATGACGAGATCATTATGATATAACTATAATTTGTCAGCAATATTTATCCTTCATATAACGTGGCCATTAGTGTAATAATCGTGCATTAGTTTAAAGTTTTCATTTATGCAAAGATCGAAGAAAAGTGTGTAGTTTTAAACTGGAGTGTAATTACCTCTATATTTTTTTTATTTTTTTTTGCATGCACCTTCACACTTGGTTCTAGGTTCTAATATAGCTACGTGAAAACAAAAGGTGAAAGTTTAGAGTCCAACAAAAAATGCCCGAACTCGATTGGATTAGATAATATACTAGTTATTAGATTAGATTGGATTGGATAAGATAATATACTAATTATTAGATTTGATTGGATTGGCTTAGATGAAATTCTTAAAAAGCAAGCGTTGATTGGATTGGATGTTATATAGCTAAAAAATAGGGGTTAACAAAAAAACCTGAGGAACCCGATTAACCCACCCAACCCAATCAAACTCATTTTAACCCGAACCCGACCAACCCGATCAAGAGTTCAACCCAACCCGACTTTTAATTGGGTAGGTTTGGGTTGAGTTTTTCTTAACCCAAATTAACCCGAACCCGCCCAATTTATTTATCTATATAAATAAATATTTTCCTACCTCATAATATATAGTTTTTTCTCATATTTTACATTATTTACTTGACAATCTATTATGTTTTACGTTGTATAAGTTTTTATTATTGTTTCTTTGTTGGTTTACAACTTATATATTTGAATTTATTTTGTATATATTTTATTTTTATATTGGTTTGTAGCTTATGTGATAATTTTAGAGCTTTATAAGGCTAATATTATGATGAAAAATAGCTTTCTTTTTATACATTTCTTATTTTGAGTTGAATGATTAGCTTTATTTATTTTTTTTATTTTTTATTTCTTTATTATGTTCAACTCGATCAACCCACCCAAATTCTAATTGGGTGGGTTGATTTTTAAACTTTGGGTTGATTTTGTGGGTTAAATTTGATATCAACCCATCCAAATTTAATTTGGTAGGTTGAAAAATCTTAAAAACTCACCCAACCCACCTGATGTTCACCCCTACTAAAAAAAGTTTAGATTGGATTGGACGCACCTACTATGTTCTCCATGGGACTCTATGCCAAGCATTGTCAAACTAAGGTTGTAAATAATAAAAAATTTTAGGGTCTAACTTGTAAATTATGAAAAGTTGAGGGAGATGAGTGCAATTTACCATATTAGGCCAAACAAAACCAAACAACTCCCAAAGTTGGTGCTGGAAGTTTTCATTTTTTGACCTTTCTTCACATGTCAATTCGTCATTGTTACTTATAAAAGAAAAAAAAAAATCGTCATTTTTACTTCTCTTACTATCTCAAGCAAGGCATAAACCACATATGATGCTTCTGCAATACTACTACTCCTTGACCCACAACTTGCGGTTTCCATATGGGATCACTCAACATATATATATTTATATATATATATATATACATTTTTTTTCTTTAAATCACACAACATATATAGTAAGCAATCCTATTTGTTAATTATTCAAATCTCTGCATACTATATATAATTGGCATGTGATCCTGAGACAGCTAATATTCTTATTAAAAGAAAAATCATACATATCTCTGCTAGGATAATCCATTATTTTAAGTATGCTCAAAGGCACAACATGATATTAAAATGTTTACACCTTCTATCAGACCTTTTAACTTTTAAGTTTTAATGGTAAGGTGATGAACTTTGTTAAGAATAAAGGACGAAATGTAGTAACACAAATTTTTCCGATGTCACTAATTCAACTCAGTCTATTTTCTTAATAAATGAATTAACCCAAAATTGAGGAACAATTGAAGACATGAAAGAAAATGTAGACAACCGAAAATTGATGAGCAATTAAAGGCATAAATAAAATGTAGATCCTTGAGTTTTTAAGTGAGTAATTGTTTGCTCGTAAATATAACTTTACGTTAAAATTCATACAAAATAACACATGTCCGTGAGTGGCCTACTCCTCAAAGACAAGAGTTAAAAACTAAGCTCATAAAAAAATAAAAAATAAAAATAAAAAAATATGAGAGAGACCCTAAGGCTCACGGTGACAGGGTATTTCGTAGGAAGGAATTGCGGGTGGAACTTGGTTATGAGCAAGGGTCTCTCTTCCCTTACCCACTAGCCGATAAAATAGGGTCGTTTCGTTTAAAATTAGATGACGCTTTTTAATCTTAAAATCCGTTTGGTTTATGAATTAGAATCATGTGATTAGAACCATTTTTTATTTACGTGTATTTTTTATGAGAGAAAATACTGTAGCGAATCACGAATCATGATTCGAATCAGGAACGAATCTCTCTACCAAACATCACCTTAACCACATTATACATACTACTAAAGGAGGCACCCGGGTTACTGTTCTTAGAACAGTGCCCGGTCCTTTTTATACTTATTTTTTGGAACAATTCCGGCTGTGTCCTAAAATTTGTTGTGATTGTTCGATTTTATCCTCGGTTTTAATTTGTTGCAGTTGATATTGTTTTGGGTTTTTGGTAAATTTATGCAGAGAGAGAGAAAGTGCATGTGAGATGTTTGAGTGGTGGGGCCCAGTTTCTGCAGAGAGAGAGTGGTGGGACCACAATTTGTTTTTACTATTTTGCCCTTAAATTTTTTTCCTTCCCGTGTTTTTCTGCTGGGCATTTTTGTCATTTGTTGCGGTGGGTTTTGTTTAGTCTCCTCGAGATTCTTCTTGCTTCTTTCATTTGTTTCATGCCTCATTTCTCTTTTACCGAGGCTCATTTCCTTCGTTTCCTGTGCGGTGGTTTTTGTTTAGTTTTCTTGAGAAGCTTATTGCTTCTTTCATTTTTGATTCTACGCTTGCATCTAATGTCTCTTTTACCGAGGCTCTTCTTCTTCGTTTTCTCTTCACAAGTTCTCTTCGTTTTCTTTGTGGTTTTCTCTGGTTCATTGTATTTTGGTTCTAAGTTTTTTTTTTTTTTCCATTTTTTGTTTCTGGATTTTGTTGCGCTTTTCGTAAGGTTAATTTTAGATTTTTTTTTTTTTGACAAATGGGTTAAGGTTTTCGTGGGTTTCATTTTGGTTTCTTTTCTCTGTTTTATGCATTTTTTCCTTTTCTTTCTTTCTTTCTCTTCGTAAGACTTCTGGGAATCATTGTTAATGTTTGTTTTGCTTTGTAGTTTTGTTTTTCGTTTTTTTTTTTATTTGGCTTCCTTTTTTTATTTTTTGATTCATTTTTTTTCGGTTTATTTTTTTAGATCACCCCGTTTATTTTTCCAGATCTGTTATTGTTTTTGTAGATTTGGCTTCCTTTTTTTTCATTTTTTTATTAGGTTTTTCTTTTTTGTTTTTTTAGATCTGGACATGTTTTTGCTTTCTTTTGTTCCCTGTTTTTAATTTTTTTTTATTTTATGTTTCTGGGTTTCCTTGCGTTTTTCGTGGGGTTATTTTCAGATATTTTTTTTTATTTTTTTTCACAAATGGGTTAAGGTTTTCGTTGGGTTCATTTTGGTTTTTTTCTCCTGTTTTATGAATTTTTTTCTCTTCTTTCTTTGTTTCTTTTCATAAGGCTTCTGGCAATCATTTTTAGTGTTTGTTTTGTTTTGTAGTTTTGTTTTTCGTTTTTCTTTTCTTAGATCTGGCTTCGTTTTTATTTTTTTTATTTGCTTTTTTCTTCCGTATATATTGTCAGCTCTGTTAGTGTTTTTGTAGATTTGACTTCATTTTTTCCCGTTTTTCCTATTCGGTTTTTCTTTTTCATTCTTTTAGATCTGTATGTGTTTTTGCTTCATTTTGTTCTGTGTTTTTTAATTTTTTTTTCATTTTTCTAGATCTATTAGTATTTTTGTAGATTTAGCTTTGTTTTTTTATTTCAGTTATTTCTTCATTAGGTCTTCGGAATAATCAATTTTTACTTTTTCCTTTTTTTCTATTTTCGTCAATTTTTATTCATTTATTGATTATTACGTTGTCTAACACTTGTTTTTACTAATTATTATATGTTTTTATATTTGTTTGCAGGTTATATTAGTTGGGAAAGACATTTGTTTGTAGTGCAGGGTAACTCTTTTTAACGAGTTATTCTTTCTCACTATCTACAGGTTTTTCATTCTATTCCATGGTAATTATCATGAAGCGTAACACCTATTTTTAACAAATTATTACGTTTTTTTTTCACTCTCTGCAGGTTCTTCGTTGTGTTCCACGGTAGTTATCATGCAACGTAACACCTGTTTTTAACAAATTATTACGTTTTGTTTACAGCGTAACAACGATGATGTTAAGTTTTGTTTCCAATATATACCACCGCAACATACTCGAAAGTTTATTTTTTCCCTATAAATATATTGTTTCCCCTTTCACATTCATTGTCTTCTGCTTTGTTTCTGTTTTCGTTATGATACACTTATCGTCTATCCTCTATGTTTCTTTTCTTTTCTTCAATTTTTAATAGTTAGTTTTTTTTCTCTCCTTTTTCTGTTATCTCTATTTTGGAGTTTTTTTACTCCTCCTGCATCAACTCTATCCACTTTCATCGTTATTCTAAGGTACTCTTCTCTTACTTCTTCCATATCATTTCTAATTGTTTTTAAAATTGTATCTATTATATTATTATACTTTTGTTACTGTATATATTGAATTGTAAATATATGTGTTCATTGTTTTATGTTCTTATGATTATATTTGTACTAATTCTATTTATTATATTAATTTGTCTAACACTTTGTTCTATATCTAACATGATTTCTCATTTGATAATGATGTAGTATTTTTCTTTTATTGTTACCATGTATTAAATAATTGTTTATAATGAATTAGCAAGCCTTGATGTTGCCCGGATTATTTAAGATTTATATTCTTTTATTTATTTGGTTTTGTCAACAGTATATTATTTTTATTATCATTTTCTACTCTTAAAATGATTTGTTCTTCATCTGATTTTGCTGAAGGGTTTTCATTCTATTTCTTTACTACTGTCTCTATTGTTGGTTTGCCAATTTAAGTTATTTTTATGTCAATTTTTTTTTCATTTCTTTTTCCTTTCTTAATATTTATAAATCTTTTTAATAATTCAATTGGCACTGAAGGGCATTGTTAAATCTTATTCTAGTTACTTCTAATGCGTGATATTAGCAATTAAAAATAAATACCTGAACCAAATTGTTTATATTTATCTATTTAATTTCCTCATCTATTTTTTTAAACTAATATTTATACAATTGACTATTTTAAATAAGATTTTTGATATTTTATCTTTCTTATTTTTTTCCCATTCTATGTTCTCCTTAATTTGTCACTACAATATATGTTGCCTTCCTGCTGCCATTGTTAATGTTAAAAAGAAACTCTTTAAGTTTTCATTTTTAGTTTCTCAATATTTTCTTCAGTATTTTCACATTTTTCTTCTCTTGAATTGTTGCAGTCACTCTTTAGGAAAGAGTTGTTTCAAAGAATTGTCTTTCTTCTAAGGTATTTTTTTCTTAATTCTATCATGTTATTTCTGAGTGTTCTTAAAATTTTATGTATTATATTACTATGCTTTGTTAAGTATTTATATTAAGTTACACTGTTTTATATAATTATAATTATATTTGTAATAAGTTTGTTAATATTATTTGTAAAACATTATTTAGTGTTTATATTACATAACTTATTGTTATTTGACTAAAAGTTAGATTTCCTTTATATCTCTTATATTAATCTGTTAACATTTTCTTTTGATGCAGAGGACAATTTTTATGTAACATTTATAAAAATATCTTCATCTAATTTTACTGAAGAATTTTTCTTCTACTGTTTTTATCACTACCTCTATTCTTGGTTCGTCAATTGAACCCATTTATTTGTTTATGGAACATTTCGATAGATTTAGTTCCAATCACACGGTTGTAAATATTCTTTTATGTTTTTTATATTTGTATTATTTATGTTATCTAATCTTTTTTATGTTTTTAGTACAAATTCTATAATAATTTAATTAGTATATGTTATTAGCAGTAAAATATAAATACTAAACTATTATTTAATTTTGTTAAACGGACAATTTTCATTTTAGTCCTTAAATGTTGCTTCTGTTATTAATTCATCAACTGAACGTATACCTTTGCAGTATTCCTTACTTTTTTCCTACGTTTTTTATCTTCCTAAATAATATCTAAACAAAATAACATTTAAAGTTTTATTTTTAAGACATTTATACGAAAACATTGTTTACGTCTTTCTAAACAATATCTAAACAATATAACATTTAAAATTTCATTTCCAAAACATTTTTACAAAAACAGTGTAAACAATATGTAAACAATGTATGTTATTCTCATACAATATACAACATTAAATTTTATATACAAAAGTATAATTAAAAAAGTATAAATATATACAATATTTGAATGTTAACGTGAATCTATTGTAAATAATATTATTTTTTTTTGTTTTTTATAATTCACAACTTTAATATATATGTACTAATTAATAATACACATTTTTAATATATTGTGCTTATTTGAAATAGATTTATTGTTTCGTTTCAGTTTCTACCGTTGACTACAAATTTGAATAGTATTTGTGTATGCCTGACACTCGAGTTGTGCTTAATTCTCTCAAATACAAACGTGAGCTCTATAATGACCGAGATAAATTTTAAATGTTTTATTTATACACTGTTAATATTTTATATTTGTTTAAAATAAATTTATTAACATATATAACAGATTAAAAATAAATTATTTATATTTAACTTATTATATATATTTAACAAGTTTTTTAAAGATTTATAAAAAAATTTTAACGTTAATTTTCAAAAAGTATTTCATTTTATCTAATGATAAAATATTTATATAAATTTTATATAAATCGATTATTTTCGTTAATAATGTAATACATATTTGTTTATACTTCTTTTGTAGTATTAATTATATTATATCTATTTATTAATATAAAATTATTTTTTAATTATAAAATGCTTATACCATTTAATTTTTTTGTCTATTATAATTTAAAAACCAAAAAAAAAAAATTGTAATTCTTTATTATATATTTCTTCTAAATATATCTTCACACTACCTTCATTTATTTTATCATTTGTTATATCTATTATTTCTTCTTTTCTATTAATTTAAATATATGTTTAGATAAATATTTGTTAACTATAGAACATAAACATATTACAGTGTTGATTACATTAAAATTTTAATAAATATATTTGTATCAACACTTTAAAAAAAATCTCTAATGTCTTCCATTATAATTGAGCATAAAACACTTAAATATATATTAAAATAATAAACTAATGTTTAAAATTTAAATTTTATTAATAATTTTACTAACTAATAAACTTTTTATTGTATTAAAATTGTTTTAAATATAATTTACAGATAATAAAAATGAAAAGAAAGTTCAACCGAAATTTTCTCCATCAAAAAACTACGAAAAGTGTCAAAAACAAAAAAAGGAGGACGACCGAAATGCATCAGTCAAATTCGGAAAACATAAGGACACGTCGAACCAAACATACATAGTTTTGTGGAACTTTCATCAATACTCAGATCCCTTTAGAACCAACAATTCAACAGTCAAATACAACGTTGGTTGAAGAAAGTAATTCCTAAACTTAAAATCTTTGTCTCTAAATTGTTAACACCTCTATTTGTAACTAATTTAAAATTATCTATGAAATTAGGTGATCTAAATGCGTATATTGATCTTGGAGATTGTGACTCAACATGTGAACATTGTGGAGCAATATTTTAGAATAATGAACGAACAAAAAAATATTCATATAAATATTCTTCATGTTGTCAGAATGGAAAAATAAAATTACCTTCTAAAAGAAAAACAGCATTGATTTTAGATGAATTATTAAAATATTATTGTGGAAATCTAAGTACACATTTTAAGAAAAATATAAGAATGTATAGTTCAATGTTTTCTTTTATATCATTTGGGGCAAACATTCAATCAAATATTAATGAAACGTTGGGACCTTATATATTCAAGATTAGTGGTCAGACACATCATTTAATGGGATCTTTACTTCCAGTTGATAACAATCCTCCAAAATTTGCACAATTATATATTTATGATACAAAAAATGAAATTCAAAATAGAATGTCAATATTTACATCAACGAATACTTCAGATTCTTTAAATGAAAATATTATTGATAACAATGTTAGATGAAAGAAATATATTACTTAAATTATTTAGATTTGTTAAAAAATTTTATAACACTGACAAAACCCAGTCAATGCAATTAAGATTAATAGGTAGACGAGAAGGGGATGGTACACAATATGACCTTCCAACTTCAACAGATATAGGAACTTTAATTGTTGGTGATATTGGTGAATACGAAAAAGGAATATATACTATTATATGTAGTCAAACAGGTGACTTACAGAGAATTAATAAACTTCATCCATCTTACATGTCATTACAATATCCTTTATTATTTCCATATGGTGAAGATGGATAGAAACCTAATATAGGATGGAATCCTAATTTTGTAGGGACAAAACCATCTAAAAAATGAATTTCAATGAGATCATTTTATGCTTTTCAATTACAACAACATTTAAATGAAAGAAATACATTGTTTAAAAGTAGTAGACTATTTCAACAATATATTACAGATGCCTATGCTACTGTTGAAGAAGATTGATTCGACTTTATTAGACAAAACCAAAATAATTTGATATCTGAATTTTATAAGGGTATTCAAGATGCCATAACTAAAGGTGATACTGACCCTCAAACAATTGGAAAAAGAATTATTTTACCATCATCTCATACTGGAAGTCCAAGATATATGATTCAAAACTATCAAGATGCAATGACAATATGTAGACGTTATGGAAATCCTGATATTTTTTAACATTTACATGCAATCCTAAATGGCCTGAAATTATAAGAGCTCTAGCTGTACTTTCGGGACAAAAATCTAATGATAGACCAGATATCATAAGTAGAATTTTTAAAATAAAATTAGATCATTTATTACATACAATAAAATATGGATAAATATTTGGGACCATAATAGCAGGTAAATTATTTTATTTTACCCTAAACTTTTATATTCAATTCTGTTATTGCTTAAAAAAATTTACATTTCTTTAAAATATGTTTCTAACTCTTTTTATGTCAATATTTTTTCTATTATTATAGATTTATACGTTGTCGAATTTCAAAAACGTGGTTTACCTCATTGTCATATGTTATTTTGGTTACATACAGAAAATAAATGTCGAGATCCAATATAGATAAATAAAATTATATCAGCAGAAATCCCAAATCCAGAATATGACCCATTAGGTTATAAAGTTGTTACTAATTTTATGATACATGGCCCGTGTGGATATGCAAAAACAAATGCTCCATGTATGAAAAATTCAACATGCACTAAAAAATTTCCAAAACAATATAAAAATGAAACAAGCATAAAAGAAAATGGTTTTGTTAGTTACCGAGTAAAGAATCTACTTTTAATACTATTAAAGAAGGAATCCAACTTGATAACATATTTGTTGTTTCATATAATCGTACATTATGTATAAAATATCAAGCTCACATAAATGTTGAAATATGCTTTCAGTCAATGCTCATAAAATACTTATTTAAATATTTAACAAAAGGACCAGACAGAATAAGAGCTGCTATTGAAAATATAAACATTACAGATACTACAAAAGAAACAAATACAGAAGAAATTGATGAAATAAAAACATATCTTAATTGTCAATATATTACACCCTATGAGGCAATTTGGAGATTATTTGAAAACCCAATACATCATAGAAATCCAGCTATTCAATGACTTACAATTCATCTACCAAACATGCAAAACATTACATTTAATAAGAATCAACAATTACAAAATATAATTAATTTACCACACAACAAAAAAACAGCACTGCCTGAATGGATGGAAATTAATAAGACACATGAAGAAGCTCGACAACTTACTTATATAGAATTTCCAACAAAATGGGTTTGGAAACACAAATATAGAATTTGGACAAAACGAAAAATTGGACACACTATTGGAAGAATGTTTCATATTCCTCCCAATTCGGGCGAATTATTTTATTTAAAATTATTATTAAACCATAAAAAAGGTGTAATAAGTTTTGAATCAATTTGAACAATTAATAATATTATTTATCCAACTTATCAACAAGCATGTCATGCATTAGGTTTATTATGAGATGATAAAGAATGGAATGACTCAATTGAAGAAGCATCATTTTGGTCAACATCTATTCAACTTCGTCAACTTTTTACTATTATTTTATTATTTTACAATGTATCTCATCCAATTAAATTATTAGAAAATCACTGGAACCTAATGTGTGATGATATTATATATAAAATAAAAAAATTTATTCAACAATTCAAAATTTTAAATTCCAGAAAATGAATTATACAATTTTGTATTATATGATTTAGAAAAATTATTAAATTTAAATTCATCTTCTTTAACAAATTTTAACATACCACTTCCAACAGGATCATTAATTGAAGATTTAGATAATAAGCTTATAAGAGAATAACTAAATTATGATAAAAAAAATTTAAAAAAGAAAATATAAATTTAATAAATAATTTAAATCATGAACAATATTACATTTACAATGAAATTTTAAAATCACTTAAAAACAACAACAATAACTTATTTTTCATATATGGATATGGAGGTACAGGAAAAACATATTTATGGAACACACTTATTAACAAAATTAGATTAGAAGGTGAAATAGTATTAGCAGTTGCATCATCTGGAATAGCATCATTACTTTTACCAAACAGTCGTACTGCACATTCACGGTTTCGTATCCCTCTTTTAGTTGATAAATTTTCAACATGTCAAATTAAAAAAAAAA
>NW_010365652.1:31389-33647 GCF_000414095.1 Morus notabilis
CTTTCCCTAAAAAAAACGTGAACCGTCTTTTTACATCCCCAAAAGGTTTAAATATATTAATACACGAATCAATAAACAAATATCCAAATTATATAAAAAATATTGTATATAAAGAAATATTACATAATATTAATAAAAATCAATCTACTTATTCTTTTTTACATTATAATAAAATAATTAAATCAATATATGAAATGTCATTTTTACTAACTTTATTTTAACAGTGTCAATTTCTCACAATATTATCATTATTTTCTAATGTATATAAACTCACAACATTCTACAATATCATGTTCTAATTTTTAAAGTATTATTGTAAATTTTTATAATATAATATTCTTTTCCATTTATATATTATAAATTTTAATATCTTTTATATTATTCTACAGTTTCAACAAAATGTTTGCACCAATAAGAATCCTGAAACCTGGTGAAACACACTTGACTATTCGTGCTCGAATATGTCGTTTATAGAAAAACGTAGATTACAAGACAGGAGAACTTTTCAGTCTTGATATACAGTTGGTTGATGAAGAGGTAATGTAATCTACTCTTTTTATGTATTACATGATTAAACATAAATAACAATCGGATATATTTGTTACTCGATATATAACAATAAAAAATCTGTTTTATAATTTTACAGCATGAAGCAATACATGCAGCTATTTGATCAAGAGATGCTGACTACATGAGCCAAATAATTGAAGAAGGCAATATAGATGAAATTAATAACTTCTTCATCGATCGGAACAAACCAAGATATAAAATTGTTCCCCATGTGGCAATGTTGCGGATTGCTAGAGCAACAATTTTTAAACATGTTCCTGAAGACATGCCTGAAATACCTCGACAAAAATTTAATTTTGTCGAATTCGATCTAATTTCTCAAAGAATCGACGTAAACAACGTTCTCTCAGGTTTGTTTATTTTATTACCTATTTATTTATAATTTTTAATCAATTATTTCTCATTTTATAATAGTTAAAACTAATTGATTATACATATAATATTTCTATAAGATGTAATAGGTCGACTTACATCCTTCCATGGTATTGAAGAATCAGCCATCGGTGAAAGAATTGACAAAAGAAGAAGTTTCACAATTCAAAACATAAGGTAAATACAATAGAAACTATTATTACTATAATCAAATAAAAAATTTTATTCATATTTAAATATTTATAATTATGTTTTCCACTGTTTAATACAGAGAAGAACAATTGAATATAACACTTTGGGGAGAAATAGGAGAGCTTTTTGATGAAAATGTTGTGCGGTCAATGACAGAACCAATTGTTATTGCTTTTACAGCAATGGCAGCCAAACAGTACCACGGTTATTATTTATGTTACAATATATTCTTTTAATTTCTTATACAACTAACTATACATTTTTATTTATTACAGGAGGTCTTTACTTATCAGACATGTCTGATACTTTTTACTTCTTGGATCCAGAAATACCAGAAACACGGAAAATTAAACAAAGGTATAACAAAAAATACTAACTTTTTACTATTGACATATATGCATTTTCTCATTTTTATTTATTCATATAAACATAAATACTTTCATACAGATTCCGTCATTCCATTCAGAGTCCAACAAGACTAGCAATATCATTAGAAGACCAAAAGATCGCAAATCGTATCACCATCGCAGAATTACGAGCATTAAATCCATTCCAAAATCGGGTATAAACTTTATCAATACAATTCATTAAATATAATATATATATATATATATTGAATTAAAATGTTTCTTTCTCTACTTAATAGGAAACAAAATACACAGTTAGAGCAACTATGACTTATCTGAATACATATCAAGGATGGTTCTATTATGTCTGCACAAAGTGTTACAGACAAGTGCAAGAATCTGGAACATCATGGTGGTGTGATACTGACGGATATCTATATACAATGCCATTAACTTGGTAATAAATTATGTTACAAAAAATAAACAAATTAATTTTTAATTAACAAATATAATAAATATATTTGATTTTTTTTACACAGGTACAAAATAAATATACATATCGAAGATAGTACTGGAAGAACATACACTATAATGTTTGGTAAAATAGTACAGTCACTTATTAACAAAGTTTGCTCTACACTTACTTACGATGAGGGATACACTGATCGTTACATGATTCCTCCTATTTTAGAAGAAATAAGAGGAATATCAAAAATATTCGTCATACAGTTTCGAAGTCGATGAGCTTTTATCGATAAAGTTATTTTGAAGACTTTC
>NW_010365652.1:36542-37302 GCF_000414095.1 Morus notabilis
GAACCAATTGTTATTGCTTTTACAGCAATGGCAGCCAAACAATACCAAGGTTATTATTTATGTTACAATATATTCTTTTAATTTCTTATACAACTAACTATACATTTTTATTTATTACAGGAGGTCTTTACTTATCAAACACATATGCTACTTTTTACTTCTTAGATCCAGAAACACGGAAAATTAAACAAATGTATAACAAAAAATACTAACTTTTTACTATTGACATATATGCATTTTCTCATTATTATTTATTCATATAAACATAAATATTTCCATACAGATTCCGTCATTCCATTCAGAGCTTAGATTACATTGCTACACCAACAAGACTAGCAATATCATTAGAAGACCAAAAGATCGCAAATCGTATCACCATCGCAGAATTACGAGCATTAAATCCATTCCAAAATCGGGTATAAACTTTATCAATACAATTCATTAAATATAATATATATATATATATATTGAATTAAAATGTTTATTTCTCTACTTAATAGGAAACAAAATACACAGTTAAAGCAACTATGACTTATCTGAATACATATCAAGGATGGTTCTATTATGCCTACACAAAGTACATATCAAGGATGGTTCTATTATGTCTGCACAAAGTGTTACAGACAAGTGCAAGAATCTGGAACATCATGGTGGTGTGATACTGACGGATATCTATATACAATGCCATTAACTTGGTAATAAATTATGTTACAAAAAATAAACAAATTAATTTTTAATTAACAAATATAATAAATATATT
>NW_010365652.1:37359-60864 GCF_000414095.1 Morus notabilis
TCACTTATTAACAAAGTTTGCTCTACACTTACTTACGATGAGGGATACACTGATCGTTACATGATTCCTCCTATTTTAGAAGAAATAAGAGGAATATCAAAAATATTCGTCATACAGTTTCGAAGTCGATGAGCTTTTATCGATAAAGTTATTTTGAAGACTTTCAATGACGATCAGCCTTAATTGTTCTTACCACCTACAACAACTGAATCTTCAAAAGAGGCAACATCAGTTTCAAAGCCAATTCACGCTATTTCAGTCCCTCACGAATCTACCTCTTTCGCAAGTTCATCAAAAAAAAGAAAGCAAATCAGGTAAAATTATATGTTATATATTATATTAAATATTTAAATTAATATGCACACAATTATTAACATTTATTACAATTTAATAATAACTATTTTATTATTTCCTTTTTTCTTAACTACAGCTCGGAAGAAACAACAAGCCAAAGCAAAAAGAAGTAGATATATGAATAAATCTGTGTATATCTGTAAATAAGTTTGTATATTTTTACTTAGAAAAATTGAGATATAAATAAATGTGTACATATGTGTTACAAATTTACAACAACTTATAAACATATATATATGTGTGTGTTTTTATATAATTTTTAAATTTAAATTATTGTTAATTAAACTATTGCATATCCGTGCAAATGCACGGGTAATCCACTAGTTATTACTAAAATATGCATTCATGGATATTTTTGCTTAAAAAATTAGAGCGGTGACAAAATGTAGTGAATGGACCTAGTAGTTATTAGTTGCTCACTCGATCAATAAAAATAATAAAAAGAGAAAAAAGTTTTTTTTTTTTTTTTGCCCAAATAAGAGGAAAGAAAAAAGATTGATAAGATATATAAATTTTTTAAAAAAATATGATATTCAAACCGACCTGACTCAGCTCAACCCTAAATCTTAAGAGACGTTTGTTTCCTATATTCATTTTTTATTTTGAATCATAATTTATTATTTTTTACAGTATTTTTTCTCATAAAAAATATACATAAATAAAAATAATTCTGACTATGATTATGAATACATAAACCAAACCTCCTCAAATTTAAGATCGGATCAAACCGAATCTAACTTAATAATAGCAACTCTCAAATTGACTCGTTTAATCCGAGTCATCCCTTCCTTCCCACGTTCCCAATATTCACTCCCTCACTCTCTTTCATAACTTCCCTGTTCTCTCTCCCTCCCTGCCTCCTCTTCTCTCTCTATAACTTCTCTTCCCCCTCTATTACACGTTTCTACAAATGCGCTTCCTTCCCCAATTCAAATTCACTTCCAGCCCAGGTAACCACTCCTTTATATTCCTTTTGTGTCTTCTTTAACTTACTCTCTCAATCTTTGGTTCCTCACCGATCCAAGCAAAAAGTGAGCAAAACACTCGACTTTTCTTTTTTCGTTTATGTTCTTTTGATGTTGGTTAGTTCCTTCTAAGTCGATAATTCTCGTTTTGTTTCTACATTTCTTTTGAGTTATTGAATTGTTTTTGTTGAATTTTGCCGCTTTTGGAATTGCGGATATTGTTGATGCGTATTTCTAGCTTGACGGAATGTATTTGAAATCGCTTTATTTTTCTCATAATTGTGGAATCTTTGAGCTTCATTCATTTTAATGGGCAGTTTGTTGAATTGCAAACTTGTAAAATCACATCATAAGGTTTCCGGGTAGGTTTTAGATTTGGGTTTCCGTGAGCTCAAGATGACATTTTTGCGTGGATTAAGAATTTCATTGCTTTGGTTACTATCATTTGAGACTTGTGAACATCAAGATATATTGCTTAGGCTCCCTTCTTGTATGATGAAAATGTTTTGATGAAGATGAGAATGATAGAATTTCACTGCCTGAACTTTTTTATGTTAAAAGTGTTTGCTTTATCGGATCCAACCAACATCGTGTGCTGAAGCTTGAAACTTTTAAGATTTTCTTCTCTGTTCATTTGGATAATTGGCTATTATGGGGTTCTTTCACTTTTCTGGTTTAACATTCAAGTTATTCATCTTTTGGTTTAGAAATGGAGTTAAATTTGTATACTCTGCGCTTAAAATTTTGATTGAATTGCCAAGATGTTCTTATTTTGTGTTGTGGGTTTCACAAAAATCGGCCTTTTTTTTTTAATAAAAGAAGAAAACGAGATTTAATCATTTTGCTCTGGAGAACATGAAAAGGATGACCATAGACATATTCATATGAAGAACCAAATCTGTATTAGTTTGAAATCCACAATTTTGCCACCATTCCTAATTAAACGAAAATCTTTTGCTAAGATTTTCTGGTTTTAAATTTTCCTCTCTATCTATCTCTCTCTCTCCCATCCTGGATTCACCCACAATCTGTCATTCTAAGCCATTTGGCGGGGTCGCTCTTTCCTTTCTGAAGTAGCTGAACTGCCGAAGCGTGATAAAAGCCAAAAACTACGGTCGAAAACTCTATCAGACAGCTGCATCACTTTCTTTTATGGCATGTCAAATAATGGGTTTTTTATCATTTTTGTTCATGATGTTTCTCTTTGAATATTCAAAAGTGTTTTATTAAGGTCAAAGGAAGCCAATCATAATAAATCCTCTTTTTTATAACTTAAGAAAGATGGAACAACATTAGGTTCCGGTGATTGATGTGAAAGAAAGATACGTATTGTTTTCTTATGATATATGGCTTGTCATTTGTCATTATTTCTTCACAATATAATTTCTGTATCTTCCCTCTTCAGGTGAAAGCCAATTGCATTTGTAATGCTGCACTCTCCCCCTCTTCTTGAGTTCAGATGATGACAGTTCCCATGTCTTTTTCTATGTTTCAAGGCCCCAGATTTAGAATCCATACTTTAGCCAATTTCTGGAATGGAAGCTTCCAGAGCTGCACTAGGAGGTACAAGACTAACGCAAAACTACATGATTCCAGAACCCAAGGGCTTGAGGGAACAAGTCCTAAGAAATGGACTAGAAGGCCTCTGACAACAAATACAGAAGGAAGTGAAAAAACTGCTCGTAGCAGTAAAGCGAGCAGCATTACACAGGAAATTTTGGATGGAACAGTTTCAACAACTACTAACTTAAATATAACTAAGACAGCTATGGGTCAATACCAAAAGATTCAACATTATGACATTCGACTAGAGATTGCTAAGAATAAGGATTTGGCAAACCTTGTAACAATTATTACTTTTGATATTGAAACCACTGGGTTGAGTAGGGAGAACGATAGGATCGTTGAGATTGGAGTTCAAGATCTTCGTGGCGGCAAGGATAGCACGTTCGAGACATTGGTAAACCCTGAACGTTATGTTGGAAATGCAGATGTTCATCAAATTACCTCATGTATGGTAAACAGACCTGATGTTCCAAGGTATTGTGGCCTTTTATTTCATTTGAGAATCTGCTATTACGTTAGGGAAATATAGACATGAAATAGATGAAAACTCCAGTTTTTTGTTGTGGAATTTTTTTTGTACCTAGGATCAACTAAATTCATTAAAGAGGATTGGGGAAGACATGTTGCTGTTATTAATGATCAGTGAATTAAGCAGATAACTGAATTTCAGGAATCCTTCTTCACTTTTTATTGCATCTTACATCTGGACTTAATCAATTGTATGTTGCTGCAGGATGAAGGATCTGATACCAATCTTACTGCGGTATGTTGGAAGCCGTCAAAAACCCGGGGGTTACGTATTGTTGGTAGCTCACAATGCTCGTAATTTTGACGTGCCCTTTCTGATTAATGAATTCAACCGTTGCTCGGTACATATTCCTCCAAATTGGCTATTCCTAGACACCCTTCCCTTGGCACGTGAAGCAATGAAATCTGAAGGTCTGTTTGTTTGTGCGTTTGTTATCATCTAACATGCACTTTTGTGGAGATATCTAACGGTTTTGCATGAATTTTGTCATCAGGATTGAAACTTAAGACAAATCTGCAAGTCCTTCGCGAGCACTACGAAATTCCATTGGTTGGTCCAGCTCATAGAGCCATGTCAGACGTGAAATGTCTGTCATTGATTCTTCAGAGGCTTACTTACGACCTGAAGCTTTCACTCTCTGACCTTATTGGGAGATCTTTCACTGCCTCAGATTTAATCAGCCAAAAGAAGAAGAAGAGCTCAGGCTAGTCATGCTTCGGTGTTGTACCAACTCTTTGTTCTTATAATCCAATTTATTATTCCAAGAGCAGCAAGCTCATGCCCATTAACACCTGGTTGTATTTTGTATTATCAAAGGTGTAGACAATACTGGTGGGGCAGGCGGGTCGCTGCCGCCATGTGGGGTTGGCTTTTTTAAACAGAGCCATTCATTGTTATTATTAACACAATTCTTACCAATAAAATTCACTGCATTAGTGATTACAATAGTCTGTTGATGCATATATTAAGTATTTAATTTTTAGTTTTCAGCTTTGCAGCTTAATATGATGTTGAGGCTGTGGCTTCCAACATATTAGAAAAGACGTGCTTTTGATGGACAATATTAAGAATAGTGAAGAATGATGTGGGATGGGGTTTTGGAGGAGGTTGCGGGATAAAAAAAAAAATAAATAAATAACCAATGATAGATCTGTATCTATTCCACTTTTTGAAGAGAAAATGCATGAATAATGCTTTTGGTATTCATCTACTTGTGTTCGAAAAATTTGTACGAAAGTTTCCACCTAAAGATTGAGGAGAAAACTACATTAGAATATCGAAGAAAGAAGATACGGTCTTCACTGCTTTTATTTAATCGTCAGTTCAATGTGTTTACGAAGAAAGAGGGAACGAAAGAACAACCATATATTTATTGGATAGAATTTAAGTTGAGAAATTATCTTGATAAGATTTTCTCATACACATGTTGAAATTGCTAGCAGTGCTACTTATTTCTAAAAAGAAATTCAATCCTTATATCAGATCAGCCTTGATGAAATCCATTACGTGAACAGGAAAAAATAAATAAATAATAAATAAATCTATCAGGATAATGCTTTCATTGAGAGTCGAACTCAAGACCTCCCGCTTACTAAACACGTGCTCTAACCAACTGAGCTACGAAAGCTCGTTGCATGGAGGTTCCACATTGTCATATTAATAAAAAAACCCTGGATCTATACAATCTTATAGATTTTCCGCCTAAGAAACTCCTATACGAGGGTAACTAGAATCTGCAAAATTTCTTAAAAGCAAAATGTATGCGTTTCATAATTTCATTTTATTGTATAATAATGGAATCGATACAGAAATAAAACAAAAAGGTCATCTCGTACGTGTCTGCTGAGAAACGACAGCACCAAAATCCCGGGCAAAAGAAAATCAGAAAATCAACCAATGGTTCCTTAGCAAATACCAGTGGGCCAAAGAACGACATCCAAGAATAGGCTCTACACAAATCCCAGGACAATCATTCCCAGTCAATCACGTTTCCCCTCCCACAGTTTTCCTAACGAAAATGAACAAGAAATGATAGTCACTTTATGAGTAGTATATGTAGTTGTGTGACAGAGTCTGGTGGAACTTGGTCTCTCTTTTTGAATAGCTGTCCCTTGAAGTGAAAACAGAAAGGGAAAATAAACAAAAATTCTGTAGCTATGGCGCCTCACAACTCCGGTAATCCTCATCAAGGGTCAAAGCCACAATCTTCGTGGGTGTAATAGTCCCAGTGGGAGGCTTTCAACATTAGACTCTATCGAAAAATTCAAATAATTCTCAGCGATGATCACAAGATTATCTCCTTTATGATTAGGAGAACCAACATGACGAAGCACATGATTACGAGAACGGAAGCACACATCACCATCCCCCCTTGTTTCTGTGTTCTCTCAGCCTATAAAGCCCAAACAATGCCAACAATATTGCTGAAAAATGAGTGAGGAAACATATACAAAAAGTTTCTAGCAATAGTAATATCACATATGGTTAATATAACGAAAAGGATGTAAAATCATATTTGGGGATCATGAAAGGACCTTCTGCAGTTGCTTGAGACCCTCCTCAACTGTTGTTGCGACATTCTGAATATTGTAGTCTATCCTATCAACAACAGTGCCCTGTTTGTGGAAAGAAGTTTGATCAATGATTCTGAATTCTGTTCGAAATATCAAATATTGTTCTTTGTTTTCTTAACATAAGAAGACTGTTGAAAGTCAATAGAGGGATCTAACCTGGTCTATCACGAGAACGGATAGATCCTTCATAATCTGAGCAAGCTCGTTTACAGATTCAACCACCTGTAGAAAGACAGGAAAGTTTGCTAACTTTGAAAGAATTATCACATCAGTGTCGATCAAAACTCGTGATTAGATCTTCCCTTACCTGTTGGATCTCCCTCTCTCTTTCCACTGAGAGTGCCTCACTCTTTTTAAGCTTAGTAAGCTGATGCTCATTAAATACCTGTTAACGTTTTTGTATGGCCAATGTTAGCTTTCAGCTTAATAATCCACGGACCAAAAGAAACTCAGACATTAGGTGTAATATGATGACCGTACAAAGGGTATTTGATCCTCATATTTGACATGATTAAGAAGATTATAAAGCAATATAAGGGGATGGAGAAGAAAAAAAGGAAAAGGAATAACCAGCATACCATGTCATCTAAATCATCATCTTCCACTCTTGATTTGTTTCCGTTTAGATTCATCTCTATGTCAACCCCATCTTGACCCTAAATCACAAATAAATGCAGGATGTCAGACTTCACAGGCAACGAAACAATGCCAGCTAACAAGAAGAGAACAATCGCCCTACATGAAAAAGCATATACTAAAAGTGAAACATATAATCCTTAGTATATATTCATGAACAATGACCATGGAATGCCACAACACAAGTTGAAACATAACTTTAATATTATGATATTCAGTGATTTGTTATTTCTTTATTGACCTCTTTTTGCTGCCTGAGACGCTTCAAATAAGTGGACTGTTTCTTTCGAAGTTCCATTGAGAGGTTCTGCAAGTCAGTAGCAAGAGAACGCTGCAATAGAAACATGCATATTTAAAAAAAAAAATCATTAGACTAGCCCTATTGCTTGAGTATAACCTAATGTTTTTTCACACTAATGCTGAGGTTTAGGTATAACATGTAAGAAGGCATCTGACTGAATCATTATTAGAAAAGGAAAGGATAAAGAAACAATGTTACAAATACATTAAAAAAGGGAAGAATTGTGAATAAACCCTCGGCACACAGGCATTTAGCAAATGAATATAGCGAAATTTATTTAGCGTATGTTAAGGCCCCAATTAGATTCACTTATGCTAGGAGACCGAAGGCCTAGACGAAAGCCCATGGGTAGGAAGGGAATTTTGTGTAGGCTGCGGAAGGAATTTCCAAGGAGGAAGTGGGGTAGAAGGGAGCGCCTCGGGATTGTGTAGACTGTTAGAGTTTGTTAGAGAATTATGTTATTCTCATTGTGAGCGTAAAATAAAAGGGGGAGGGAATGAAGAGGGAGCCAGGCAATTGATTAGTCAAAAGAGATTGGTTAGGTGGGAGAGCTAGCAGACCTCTCCAATAGTCTGCGAATTTATCCTCTCTTCTATGCGTTTTCTTTTTGAAGTAAATATAGAACAGAGCAATTCTTGCTCAGAATCGTCCCATTTCTTGTTCCAATTTATCCGGATTGTATCAATTTGGTATCAGAGCCTCACGATCGGGGAAGTATGGCTGCGAAGAAGGTGGAGTGGCTGGGCATCATGGAAGAGCAAATCGGCACTGTGTGGGGAGACATCCAACGCGAGATAGAATCTGTTAAGGGGGATCTGCAAAAGTGCCAGAGCTGGAGAAGGGAATGGCCGCTCTCAACGTGAAGCTGGAGATGTGGTTGAAATCGCATAAGGCACCGGAGGGTAGTCATCGGGAGCCTTCGGAGGATCCTCACCCCCACAGAGCGGCGTTTTTAGCAAGGGACACGGATCGGAGCGGCGGACATCGGGAGTCTGACTGGAGGTACGAAGGGAGAGGACGGAGACTGGAAATGCCGGTCTTTGACGGAAACAACCCCGACGGCTGGGTTCTCCGAGCAGAGCGATATTTTAACATGAATCGTTTGACTGAGGCAGAGAAGCTAGACGCTGCTGTCATTAATCTCGACGAGGATGCCCTAGCATGGTTCTAGTGGGCGGATGGGAGACGAGCAATCCGAGATTGGCAGGATTTGAAGATGATGATCCAAGATCGGTTCCGACCGACACAAGAAGGTACGGCTACGGCAAGAAGGAACGGTGGATGAGTATCGCCAGCAGTTTGAACTCTTGGTGGCTTCATTGGTGGATATTCCCAACCCCATCCAGGAGGGAAATTTCATTAATGGACTTGAGCCCGAGATTAGGGCCGAGGTTCGCATGGCCCAGCCCAAAGGATTGGGCCGGATAATGGACTTAGCCAAGAGAGTGGAGGAGCGCAATGAGATGCTACGTAAGCCCAAAGGCCCACTTCCAGCCCAAGGCCGAGCTCCAGTTCCTGGCCTTCACACTAACTTCAAAGTCCAGCCTTCTACGTGGAACAGGACACCACCGCCTAACGAGAAGCCGACGAGTAACAAATTCGAACCAAATAACTCTGTCTTTCCGACGTTTGTTTGAAACCGAGTACCAGGCCAAAAGAGCGAAAGGGTTGTGTTTTAGATGTGATGAAAGGTACAGCTCAGGCCACGTTTGCAAGAAGGAGTTGCAAGTGTTGCTCGTGGAGGATGAGGGAGAAATCCAGGAAGCAGCTGAGGAAGTGGATGATACGGAAGCGCCGGAGATTGGGGGAGATGGTAGAAATTTCTCTGAACTCGGTGGTGGGATTAACTACCACGAAAACTATGAAGATGAGGGGACGGGTGGGACCCCAAGAGGCGGTGGTTCTGGTGGACTGTGGTGCTACACAATTTTATCTCCTCAATTTTGGTTCAGAAATTAGGGATTCCGGTGGTGGGAACAGAGGGCTATGGGGTGGTAATGGGCACCGGTATTTCAGTGCAGGGAAAAAGGGGTGCAAAGGAGTGGGGCTAACCTTGGCTGGGTTAGAAATCGTGGAGGATTTCTTGCCCCTAGAATTGGGTAGCTCGGATGTTATCCTAGGAATGCAGTGGCTGGGTACGCTTGGGGGAATGCATGTCAATTGGCAGACACTTACCGTGAAGTGTCGGGTGGGTGAGATTCAAGCAACTCTGCAAGGGGAACCTAGTCTGAGCAAATCCCTCGTGTCCCTGAAGTCGATGATGAAGGTTTTGCGGAAGGAGAAGGAAGGGTTGTTACTGGAGTTTGGACAGGGGTCAGACGGATTGGAGAGTGGTTGTGGGCAGGACGAGCAAGCTCCAAGACCTATACACGCACTGCTGCAACAGTATTCCACGGTCTTTGAGATGCCCGAAGGGCTTCCTCCCCGGCGGAGTCGTGATCATGCAATTATCCTTCGAGAGGGGACAACCCCCATCAGTGTAAGGCCGTATCGGTACCCACAAGCCCAGAAGGATGAAATAGAACGTTTGGTTAAGGAGATGCTGCAATCTGGAATCATTCAAGACAGTTCCAGCCCTTTTTCCATCCCGGTGTTGCTAGTTAAAAAAAAATACGGTAGTTGGAGGTTTTGCGTTGATTATCGCGCTCTTAATCAAGCAACAGTGCCGAACAAGTTCCCCATACCGGTCATAGATGAACTCCTCGACGAACTGCATGGAGCTTGTATTTTTTCGAAGTTGGACCTCAAGCCCGGTTATCACCAGATTAGGGTGCAGGCAGAGGATGTGCCGAAAACTGCCTTCCGGACTCACAAAGGGCATTATGAGTTCTTGGTGATGCCTTTCAGGCTCACAAACGCGCCGGCAACTTTTCAATCGTTAATGAACGATGTCTTCAAAGCCTTTTTGCGGAAATTTATCCTAGTCTTTTTCGATGACATCCTCCTGTATAGTACGAGTTTAGAGGACCATGTGGGGCACTTGGCTCAGGTGTTGGAGGTGCTGCAACAACATCATTTATACGCAAACAAGAAGAAATGCAGTTTTGGCCAATCGCAATTGGAGTATCTAGGCCACATCATTTCCACAAACGGGGTGGGCAGCGGATATGAAGAAAGTGGCCGCCATGCTGACATGGCCAACTCCATCGTCACTCCGGGAACTTAGGGGTTTCTTGGGCTTAACCGGATATTACCGGAAATTTGTCCAAGGTTATGGTAGCATTGCATGGCCCCTTACGGATCAGCTTAAAAAAGACAATTTTGGTTGGACGCTAGCGGCTGACCGAGCTTTTCGACAGCTTAAGCAAGCCATATCATCCATACCCGTGTTGGCTCTGCCAAACTTCTCACAGCCGTTTATAGTCGAAACAGATGCTTCAGGATATGGATTGGGGGCAATTTTATCTCAAAACCAGCGGCCAATTGCTTATTTCAGCCACATCTTGTCTCCTCAAGGCCGGTTGAAGTCTGTCTATGAACGGGAGCTAATGGCTATCGTTCTTGCCATCCAAAAGTGGCGGCCTTACTTGCTGGGACGGCGGTTCATTGTTCGGACTGATCAGAGTAACTTGAAGGATTTACTCGAGCAGCAGCTGGTAAGCTCGGAGCACCAATGATGGCTTTCCAAGCTTCTGGGGTACGACTTTGAGATTCAAAACTGTTCGGGGACTGGGAATAAGGCAGCTGACGCACTTTCTCGGATTACTCCAGTTTCCTCGTCTTCTCTCTCACTTCTTTCTGTTCCAGAACCCTTGGATATGACGGAGTTGCAGCAGCAAATTAGCCAGGATGCATGCCTATGCCAAATCTAGCAGGCAGTCCAGCAAGATCCTTCGGCTTACCCAGGGATTTCTATAGAGCATGGCCGGTTGTTGTTCAAGGGCCGTATGGTGATTCCCAAAGCCTCTCCTTTTGTCCACACACTGCTTCGGGAATACCATGACAGCCCTATCGGTGGTCACTCTGGAGTGTTCATGACATATAAGCGCTTGGCAGCGGAATGGTATTGGTTGGGCATGAAACGTGATGTGCAGACCTATGTGGCTCAATGCCCCACTTGTCAACAAAACAAAAACCAATCCTTATCTCCGGGGGGACTATTGCAGCCCTTACCTCTACCGGACAGGGTATGGGACGATGTGTCGATGGATTTCATCGAAGGGCTGCACAAATCGGAAGGGTACGACTCCATTTTTGTAGTCGTGGATCGGCTCAACAAGTATGGCCATTTCATTGTCTGCGTCACCCCTATACAGCTCACTCGGTTGCTCAAGTGTTCATGACATACGTGGTTAGGTTGCACGGCATTCCCAGTTCCATCGTCTCCGATCGCGACAAGGTATTCCTGAGCACCTTTTGGTCCGAACTTTTTCGCTTGCAGGGAACCTCTCTTAACCGCAGCACGGCATATCACCCGCAAACGGATGGGCAAACCGAGGTCGTGAACCGGTGCATTGAAGCTTACCTCCATTGTTTCGCCTCGGATAAGCCCCGCCAATGGAAGAAGTGGCTTGCTTGGGCGGAATATTGGTATAACACGTCATTCCATTCGGCGGCACAAACCACACCTTTCCGTATCCTTTATGGGCATGACCCGCCTCCCCTAGTTCATTACAGCTCAGGGACCACCACGGTTTCTTCTGTTGAGCAGCAGTTGGCTTCTTGGGATGGCGTGCTCGATGAACTCAAACAACATCTGGTCCGTGCTCAAGAGCGCATGAAGTTGGAGGCGGATAAACACCGGCGGAACGTGCAATTTGCTTTGGGCAATATGGTTTACCTTAAGCTCCACCCCTACCGGAAGCGAATACTTGCCACTCGTCGCAATGAGAAGTTGGCTCCCCATTTCTATGGTCCATATAAAGTAGTGGCACGTGTGGGCGTTGTGGCTTACAAGCTACGCCTGCCTAAGGGTGCCCAAATTCACCATGTGTTTCATGTTTCCCAGCTTCGCCGGGCAATTGGCGCCACTCAGTCCTCCCATCAACTTCCACCCCAACTGTCGGCCGACCACGAGCTTTTAGTAGAGCCTGAGCAGGTGTTGGGAGTTCGCCCCAGAACGGACGGTCAACCGGATGTGCTCGAAGTGCTGCTCCAATGGCGTGGGCTTCCCACCTTTGAGGCTACTTGGGAGCCGTTCTCCATCATTCAGCAGCAGTTTCCAGCCTTTCCCCTTGAGGAAAAGGTGAAACTTTAGGCGGCAGGTAATGTTAAGGCCCCAATTAGATTCACCAGGAGACCGAAGGCCCAGACGAAAGCCCATGGGCAGGAAGGGAATTTTGTGCAGGCTACTAAAGGAATTTCCGAGGAGGAAGTGGGGTAGAAGGGAGCACCTCGGGATTGTGTAGACTGTTAGAGTTTGTTAGGAAATTCTATTATTCTCATTGTGAGCGTAAAATAAAAGGGGGAGGGAATGAAGAGGGAGCCAGGCAATTGATTAGTCATAAGAGATTGGTTAGGTGAGAGAGCTAGCAGACCTCTCCAATAGTCTGCGAATTTATCCTCTCTTGTATGTGTTTTCTTTTTGAAGTAAATATAAAACAGAGCAATTCTTGCTCAGAATCGTCCCATTTCTTGCTCCAATTTATCCGGATTGTATCAGCGTACTCCACATAATATTTAATCATTGCAAAGGTATGTGTAAATCTTAATAACACTAGAACTAGGACTACGAGAACTTATTGAACATTATGTTAACTTAATGATCTTGATAGAGGAGACCTATTACCTAAAACACCAAAAATATTGGTCTATGTACAATTACACAAATTATCAAGTTGCCCTTGACTTAACAAACCTCGTGAGAACAAAATGTGAAATAAAAGAAATAATCACAACCTAAAAACTACCCAAAACATTATATTCCCAGAGGTTCTTGAGGACAAAATAGGTTCTAAGAGGAAAGAGTTCGCTTTGACCAACCAAAGACTATTGCGTCACACTGGAACCTACCAGTTCGTCTGTTCTACACTGAAGTGAACTACATTCAGGTAATAACCGTTTTAAAACATGCAGATTAACAAACAATCCAATTTGAAATCAAGAGGCGGCAGATAAAGATAATTGTGCACAATCACATATATTAAACTACATTGCTCAAAACCCAATGGCTTTCAAATAATACCTGCACATTTTTTCTGACATTTGAATCTTCAGAAGGTCCGGTGGCAGAAAGTCTTTGTAGTTTCTTCTCTGATTTTCTTATCAAACCAGTTATCTCTTGTGTAAGGGCCTCAATCAAGCGCTGATCTTCTTTACCATCTCCAAAAGAAGGCATTAAAGCCTTTGCATGAGCCTTACTTAGCTCGGCCATTTTCACACGTGCACGCTGCACATTTGCTGATATTTCTTCAGATACATCTACCCAAGCTGGAGGTAGACCTACAGTAAGAGCACCCTTGCTGCAGTAATAGAGACACTTGCTGCAGTAATAGAGACACGTGAGTTTCTGTAAATGGAATATCTAAATGGAAAAGCAACCAATAGCTGCATGTTCATTTTGTCATATTTTGTGTCATACTTATAGAGAGCATAGTCATGCACCTGGATGATAGAATTGCCAACTTATTATGGCTATTCCAGAATTTCAATATCCGAATCGAGGTGTTATTAGCAATTGGTAAAATTTGTTGGCATATTCTTTATAAGAACCAATTGACACCCAATAAGATTGATACAGAAAGGGCTTCTATGCACTTTAAACGAGTAGGAATTAGGATTAACTTAAGTCCAACTCATATGGACTTCAAATGCTAATAGATTTTCACATAGGGATTACAAGACCCACAAACTATCAACGGAAAGCTACTGAATAGATCTGCAGGCTGCCAATGAACACGCGAGACCCAAAATTTAATTGTCTGCATGATCACTCAGGAATTATCACGGCTTAGAATTAGATTAATCACTTGTAATCTTCTATAATCACAAGTTCTACAATCTTGGACGGGAAAGCATGGAGAGCACACCAATTGTACACGAAACCTCAACATCATAGTGCTGATTTTTCGCGAAGCTCATAATCTATTCTGGTGTCAAAATAGATACTTTCTGAACAATCATCACTAACGCTCTAATCATTAGTTTACTAAGCAATGACCAGAATTCAGTTTAAACCTTTTGCTACGCTTAATTCCACAAACGGAAGGTTTAATTCCTAAAGTCGTCCTACATTTTTCCCCAACGAGAACTAAACAGAATTAACTCAATAAAACCGTGGATAAAAATGGAAAATTCTCAAATAAATCGAAATCCGAAACAATTCAAACAAAATATCATATGCATTCGTGCAGATAGATATATATATATAGAGAGAGAGAGAGAGACCTTGAATTACCCGGATCCTCAGTACTGAGCGGAGCATACGAACGATTCGGATTCAGGAGCGATGTGTTCGCCAACTCAATCACCGGACCGCCGGAGCTCGTAGACGTCGAGGAGCTCGTCGGAGCACGGACGCTCTTCCACGGCAAAAAAAAAAAAAAAAACTAAACTATCAGAGAAGACGATCTCCGTTGCGATCTCGTCATGATCATCAATCAGGTAAAGAGAGAAAAATGGAGGACGTCACGTGATCTAACACCGGAGATCGGAGACGGAGTTCGGTCACATGCTCCGGTGAAGTTGGAAATGTATGCGTCAGGATTTGGTCTAGTTTGGTGGGAAGGTTAATAAGGGAATTACATGTGATGTTTAAGAGGTCTTTTGTGTTTGTCTTATTGAGTCATATCTGAACGAGCTAAAAATGAATAGCAACACCAGAAGGTAGACTCCAGTGAGGTCCACATAATGGCTCAATTTTTATTAGTGGATTAAATGTGAAATATTTTAGTTTATAAGAATTTTTTAATATATTTTAATAAGTAAGAATTTTTAGCAGTAACATAAGAGAATATTCTGTATTTGATGTACTATTTATGCCTTTCATGTACTATGTAATTGGAATATGCTAATTATCCTTCTTTTAAGAATATTAATTAGATGCATTTTTGACAATTGGCTGTATATTTGGGTCGATTTGTAAATTTAATTTTCAAGTGACCTATTTCACTCAGATTTTAATTTATAATTTCAATTTTTATCTTACAAAACGTAATTTTGTAAGAAATCTTTTGATTGATAAAAACAAAAAATGTAAGTTATGCACTCATCCTTTTAATTCATGACGCTTTGATCATTTATCTTTTGTTTTTCAATCTCATTTTTAAAAAATATAAATATCTCCATTATAGTTTTTCTATTTCTTTAGAAATTTCGTAATATCGTCAATATTTATTGAGCTCTTGTCTATATTATTAAACTCGCTACTTCGTGCTTTTGCAAGCATATTATATGAGAACATTTAGCAACTATGAACCGTACTCATTTTAAATAGAAAATAACATCCTAAACATGTGTAGAGTTGTGTGCAGTTCTAATCTGAATTATCAATTTGAAAATAATGATAATAACAATAATAAATTGTTAAAAAAACATTTTCATAGTAAAAAATTAAGAAAAATAATAAAGCCTAGAAATATTCATTTAAAATAGGGTTAATTTCAATAATAACACTCCTGAATAAATTATTATTAATTTTAGCATTATTTTTGTGTACTTTCACAATTAGTATTGTCATGTCAGCAAAAGTGGGACTATGTCGTTTTTACTTGAGTTAAAATGATAATTGTGCCCCATTTCATTTTTGAAGCCTTGAATATATTTTGAAACCTTTTATAATTCAAATATTCAAAGTATAGAGAGGAGGAGGAGAAAGAACGCGGGTGTGCACAGAGACCAAGAAATCCCAACGACCACCACTATCTACCACCGTCTACCACCTTGAGCACCGACGAATCCACGATAGCGAGAACCCACGCAATCACGCGACGAGAACCAACGAACCTTCGCCGGAGAAATCAACGCCTAAACCTCTTCGTCGGAGAAGAACAAACCGAGGAAACCTCGCCCTCTTCACCAGAGAAATCAACCACGAAACATACGAGGTCAATGGTGGATTCCGAGACAAAGGTGAAAACTTTGTTGACTTTTCTTGTTTATTTATTTTTTTCTTATGTATTTATTGTTTTTTTTCTTTTACCATTTTCTGTCATCTTAGAAGAAAATAAAGGCTTTAGAGGAGGAGATAAAAGCATATTAGGTCAGTTATTTGAATTTTTGTCATTGTGCTCCTTATTTGGTCTGTGACTCTGCTTGATGGCCGGTCATATCATTATGACTGGTCGGTAATTGTATTATGACCGGTCAGTAATTGTATTATGACCGGTCATAAGACAGGCACAGCGTGCGGTCATAGTACTATGACTGATGGTCATAATCCTATGATCGGTCATCAGGCAGGCATGCTCATAGTGTGACTGCCTGATTGGTGAGCATACGGTCATAGTACTGTAACTACACTATGTAACTGCCTTATGACCGGCCATCAGTCATAACACTATGAGCGAGCCTGCATGATGAGTGGTCATAGAATTATGATCGTCGGTCATAGTACTATGACCGCCCAATGGTCAGACTCTTAGTGTGTGAGTCATAGTACTTTAGTTAACAACTTTGTTTGCTTTTCTTGTTTTTTTGTATTTATTGTTTTTTTTTTTACCATTTTTTGTGATCTTAGAAGAAAAGAAAGGCTTTGGAAGAAGAGATGTCATTGATAGAATGTGACCCGTCTTCAATAACATATCTTAAGAATAAACTTTTTCTTGTGGTCGAATCCCAAGCACATTTCTCACCAAATCTATAAGACTAATATAAGTTGTGTTGGTGAGGACCAATATAAGTTATGTTGGTGAGAATCAATATTCCCTTCATTTCACAACCGATGTATGTCGAAGCACAGTCCCAATGGCTATTGTACTTGATGAAGACATTCAATCAAGCAGACAATTCTAAATAATTTCAAAAATAATAACTGTTAATCAACATGCAATTACTCATAGTCGTCATCGAGTCATTAGAAATGGTCAGTCATAACATTGTGTAATGGCCGGTCATAAGGCAGTCATAGTGTGCCAGTCATAACACTATGGGTCGTTTCAGTTATAATATTATGACTGGACGGTCATATCACTATGATTGTCTTATGGCCAGTCATAATACTATGACCGGACTATGACCTGTCATTTTGACTCATACTGTTATAATTTGACCCATAGACAATGACTCATACTGTTATGACTGACTGGTCATAGTATTATGACCGAACATACAACACTGTAAGTCATAATACTATGACTCCCTATAAGTCTTTGACATGTTGGTCGTTACAATCGGTTTACATATAAGTTATAAATCATCCAAAATCTCAAATTGACGAATGATATTTTTAATGTCTATCACATTAAGCTCAACCCAATCATTTTTTCGAGTTCTATATACTAAGTCTCCCAAAAATAAATTTAAAAAGACAAAAACAAAAAAAATTGTGTATCAACCTCGATCTAGTGCACAACCGGAGTATTGGCGACGAGGGAATGAAGACATAGGGAAGAGAGAGACCGAGGAGAGAGAGAGAGAGAGAGCCGAAAATGGGGTGTAGAGAGAAAGAATGAGCAGGAGAGAGTTGGGAATCTCTTTGATGTGCTTTTAAATGATAATTTTGACATAAGTGGCATAGAAATCATTTTACCTCACACTGCTGACATGACAATATTAGTTGTGAAAATACACAAAAGTGGTGCTAAACTTAATAATAATGTATTCATGAATGCTATTATTGAAATTAACCCTTTAAAATATTAATAAGTGTTAAGGTAAAAGAAAACTTGTAATCCTCTTATATAGATGGTTTAGTAAATAAGTTTTCATCTATCTCCATTGCGGGACTTTTGCATTTGCTTTTAGAGGCCTATGATATATATTTACCGTTGCACCTAAAGATACGCTGTCTTACTTTGATCATTAACTTTTAGATATGTAACTGTCTAGACGTTTATAATTTTGACCTTTCAATTAATAAACGAATTTTCAAATAAAAAACAACACAACTCAAGGATGACGTGTGAGCGTTTTAAAAGCAACAAAATGGTAATACAAATGTTAAACTCAAAAATATTATTACGAAAAAAGAAAAAAAAATAAGATTAGGCGATGCAAACTTATTTTGGTTTGAGATTTAAGGCCCGTTTAGTTTGCTGATTTGAATTTTTAATTTAAGTTAATATGTGACTTTATGTGAGTTTTTTATTGTAGTAAAAAGTTAAATGTGACTGTTTCTGAGAGTTTTTTATCGTAGTAAAATTTAAATTCTAAAATCAAATTGATGAAATGAACGGAAACTTAGTTTTTCTTTCTAGTTTTTTTCTTTTTTCAATCCCCTTTCTTTATCATTTCATCTTTCTTAAAACTGATGTGCTATACTCGTGTTAGATTCTTAATGAAAATAATTATTTTTACTAGAGGACCATAACTATATATTTTAGAGATACCGTGTTAGTTAGACCTAAAATTGGATACCAAAGAATCAAAATAAGGTAAGTGCTAAAGGCATGATAGTTTCTCAATTTCAAATTACAATTCAGACTTTTCGTTATAGTATTTTTTTTTTCACAATAATTCAAGAGAGAATGAGACAAATACCCTCTTAAAGTGTTTGAATCTAAATTTTTACCCTTTACTCTTAATTAATATCATTTTAGTCAAATAACTACATTAGTCAAAAGGGTATTAATTAACTGTAAAATGTAAAAATCAAGGCTCATGCATCTTTAAGGATAAGTTGAGTAATTCTCTCATAATTCTAATTTTAATTTTTTGTTACAGTGTTTTCTATCAAATAAATTTATTTTTAAACTCAAGCTCTAAATTCGGGTTTGCGAAAAGAGCGCGTCCTAAATTCATGGGCCATTTGTAAAAAGTGCGAGAAAACAAGACAAATAACTATTCGCACCCATAGATGTTTGTCACACAAACATTGGCCCATAAAATTATTGATTTTTGAAACGTTTTTTAGTGCGGAAGCGTGGTAGTGCAAATCATATGTAACACAAATTTTCATAAAACTTTTGAATACTTTATAGATTATATTAATGTATACAATAATGTATTAATCATATTAATTTATAAAGATAGATACCTAGCGAAGGATTAGGCATATAACTTGAGGTCTTTGACCACGTACAGTCCAAGCTCCAAGCTTTCTTAGAAATTCTAATCTTCCTCGTCTAGTCCTTAAAATCTGCAAGACCTAGAGTGTGGGCTCTAATATAGAACTATCAGATTTGATTACTCGCTAATTTATATTTCTACACTATCAACGCATGTATATGAAGAAATTGGGAATTGAAAAAAAAAATTTCTTCTCTTTTTCTCTCTTAAAATTCGGTCATCAATGAATTTTTAGAGCAAAAAATTCTCTCTTCTAATTTTTTATTGTCTCCTATTTATAGAAAAACACTAAGATAACTCATTGTTTTAGCTTGAAGATAAAGCAATAGAAAATTAGTTATTACTATATTTTAAATCTTATAAAAATATAATAGTTTTCCATTTTAATTTTGGAAATAAATTTCTCTTTTCTTTTTAACCACATGGCCAGCCACACCACAAGGAGGCCTCCTTGCGGCTGGCGCAAATTTGCAGCAGGAGAAAGAGAAAATTCTTCATTTATCCAGTTTTTAATTTTATCTAAAATTCAAAAACTAAATAAAGTCATACTACACTTTTCCTTTTGAATTTGATTGAAAACTTGTGAAACAAGCCAACCGGATATCTTGGAGAATAAGCAACTGAATCCCAGTAGCTACCTGTGTCACACGCCCCATGCACATCTCTGTGTCTGGGCATGTGACCTCATGTAGTCCCACCATAGTGTGTTCTAAAATTAATTTAGTTAAATAATCATATTATTTATTTCGAGTAATATTAAATCTCAAAAATTCGTCTTGTCTTGTAAATATTATAGCGATAACACAGGGACTCATGGACCTATAATTCTGACATCTGATAAAATTAATAATTAATTAAGCTCTTTAACTAATTAATTAATTAATTATATTAATTCCAAAAGTTTCTCTACTAAAAACTTAGAATTGCATTCTCGAAATTATAAACATTTATTTACTTCTAAGAACTTGAAGTGTTCATTTGATATAGTCACTACATATAGATTGATCCTCCATAAATAATTCATAATCAGAGCTAAGTAACATCCATTAACCTCTCTAATTACATCTTTATCCTTGAGTACTATTGATTCTCTAATGAATAATATATTCATAAAACTCATTCATGAATACAGGCTCGTTTCTTATTCAAGTACCGAATCAACCCTTAAGAGAATTATTTTTCTACTTCTTTAAAGAAAAATGAATGAATTTCATCTCGTATATTAGCATTTTCGGTTATCCATTCCAAGATATAATGAATAAGATTTAAGATCTCAAAATCCGTACCGAGTAAATAAAAAAATATGAATCCATAAATAAGAGTCTACTTATAACTTAAGATTAAGATCATTTTCTATACTTAAAAGAAATTATCAGAAAATCAAATTGTGTTTGTGTCCTAGTTCTACATAATCTCATTATTCATAATATACTCATTCAATATCCCTCTATATTAATGATACAGATAACATTATTTCATTCTTAATGGGAATGACATGTATCAATAATGTTTTGGTTAAAAATTTCGTAACTTTAATTAAATTCATTACGACATTATTTCGATTTTATCCTTAATATTATTCTCTTGTATATAACACTTATATACAATATTTAAGATCACATAAATAATCGTAAAATTTTCAATGATATTTATAAAATATTCAATAATATATGTACATAAATAATAAATAAATTATTTTATTAATTAAATAATTAAACATCCTTATTACAAATCATACTTTGGAGACACTATTCATAACAAAAATTATGCCCTTTTGAATCAAAGCTAGTCAAAGATCCAAAGGTATGGTTTACAGAAATTACCTCCGATGGTCAAAAAGGTGATTTATAAGATTACCTCTGATAAGTTACTATATGTTGCTAAAAGACAATCTTCATACATCGGAGTTGATCACCGATCAACAATCGCAAGAGAAATTTGGTAAATTATTTTTCATAATCTGTCAAATGATTGACCGTATCTAATTACTGGCATCGGTTATTGGAGAGGAATTTAGTATATTACTTTTCATAATTCACTAAATTATGTTTTCTTTTTATTTTCAACTAGAAAAATATTGGAACTCTCAGGTCAATGGCGGAAGGGGTACAATCTTCGTGGTTGTTGAGGATCTTTCAATAGTGATCTTCGCAGTTGCAATGGCGTAGAGTGATCTGTGTAGGTTTGCACAAGAGGAGAGAGAATGAGGGCCAACATGAGGAAAGAGCACAAGCGACCCAGGCGTAAAGAAAGCGGCGTGCAGGGGAGAAAGACGCGTAAAATGGGTGGAGAGAGAGATTACTGGGACAGGGATGAGAGAGAAGGATAGATGAGATAGATAGGGAGAGGTTATCGAAAAAGAGTTAAAAGTCCCGTTTAATTCGTTGATTCGAGTTTTTAATTCGAGTTGAGATGTGATTTGGAAAGAGAGAGCTAAAGTTTGTTGTTTCATGACGTTATTAATTGTGTTTAGTTCAAGGATTCGTGTTATGGTTTGAATCATAATTTATAGCTCGTTATAATATTTTTTTTCACAAAAAATACACGTAAATCAAAAATAATTTTAAATCATAATTCTAAATCCATCAACCAAACGTCCTCTCTGATCATTTTAAAAGCTGGTCAACATAAGTTAATTAAGAGTAAATGATAACAACTCATAACAACACACCCAAAGATAAGTCAAACAATTTTCTTTAAAATTAATTATTGTTTTTTAGATGTTTTTAACATGTGTAAAACCATAGTACACACACATTTATGTGTGTGTTTTGAATTCTAAATACACAAAACACATGTGATTCATTGGCAAAGCACATGTGTATATCTAATGGATATAGTCCGGTTCAACTGAATCGTGATCATTTTTGAAGAAAAAAGTATATGATTTGTCATGATTTTGTGCATACATGTTTTTAATATCATTCAAAATAATTGATTGTTACTGTGTTTTTTTTATTTAATTAATTAAATGATAATTATTTATTTTTAAATGAAGTGATATAAATAATATTTTTTTATCATTTTAAGTCGTATTTATGATCCTTTTTTAAATTTTTGAACCACTAATAATTTTGGCCTAACACCGAATTGACAACTCAAAAAGTGAAGATCAAGGCTAGTGCAACAATTTTTCAGTCTCGTTCGCTTCGCGAATTTAAATTTTCAATTCGAGCTGAGATGTGATATTTTTTAAAAGTTTTTAACTATAGTAAAAAAAGTTATATGTGACATTTTTTGAGAGTTTTTAACTCTAAAAATCTAGAATTAAAAACTCAAATCGGTAAAATGAACAAGTCCTTCGTCTATTCTGAACAATGCTAAGATATGTACGTGCATGTTTTACCAAAAAAAAAAAAGAAAAAGAAAGAAAGAAGCTCTATATTCTTTACTCTTTACTATTCATCTGGATATTACTACTCACTGCACATTTCAGGCTCTCTATAAAATTTAAAAAAAAATGAAATAATTATTATTTTCGTAAAAAAATCAACTTATGGAGAGATGAGGCATCATTAATTTTCTCTCTCTCTTTTTTATTTTTTACAATTCACCATGAATAAGCTATTGTTAAGAACACCAATTCAAATTCTAATTTTTATGTATTAATAAGTGTTTAAAATATTATCACATAAATTAATAATAAAAAATTATATCTACTAATAAAAAAATAATAATTCGCATATTATATGAGTTTATAAATAAGAATTAGTATTTAAGTTGGTCTCTACCATTACCCATTTGCCATTATCAATATTGTCCTCTTTGTCATCCACGTACTTTAGTTCAAACATTAGGCTAGTCCGGTGCTATCCACTTCATCCCCAACAGGGGTCAAGTTGTCTCAGACTGACCGTGGTAGCTCCTTTTAAAACTTTGCCCAACCCCCTAATTTTTTTAGTCTTACTTATCCATAGTGTTTTTTTTTTGTTTTTTGTTTTTTGTTTTTATAGAAAATTTCACTTCTACTTTGAGTTTTGATTTTTTTTAGTTTATTCTTATCTCAAACTTATGTATCACATTGACCAAAAATCAACTATACTACCATATAAAGTAGCAAGTTTTTAGACTCTATATTTTTAAGGTTAATCCCATAAATAATTCTCAAAATTACTCTCAATTCCATTTTGATTATTGATTTTTAAAATATTTCACAGTTAATCGCAAATCTATTATTTCGGTTTCGATCATTCCAATAATTAAGTAGTACTATTTGAAGGAATATGTGAAAATTAAGAACCAAATTTAGAATCATTTAAAATTTAAAGACTAAAATAATACAAAAAATAAAACTAAATTTTATATGTTTCTTATTTAGTCCTTTATTTATATAAGATTTCGTCAAATATTTAACACCTGATTAATGGAAGGATTAAATTAGCGGCCAATTGTGAGACATTTTAAAAGGGAACCAAATTAACTTTAGGAACCATTTGTGTGATTAACTCAAACTTTAAGGCTCCGTTTGGTAAGAGG
>NW_010365652.1:61544-64406 GCF_000414095.1 Morus notabilis
TTTTTTTTTTTTTTTGGTTAGAAATTGTTGTTAGTTTCAGTCTCTAAACAATTAGCCGTAAAATTTGTGTTCAATTTGCAAATTTAATTTTCAATCAGGGCCCATTTACTTTATATCACTTGCTAATAATAAAAAAATAGATTAAACAAACTAATTTTAATTTCTATCAGCAAAAATCTTCGTAATTTTCAACATTTTTAAAAAAAATGAAGAAAACTTAAATTAACCATAATAGCGTATTTAACTATAATTTACCTGATTAGCAAAACAAAAAAAGAAGAAAAAGGGTGTAATTTACCAAAATGATGTTAATCATACAACATGTGCTCGTCTTAACAAGCTGTTTGTGTCTTTACTGTTCATCTTGGACGCTTATGATATTCACCCTGCATTCCGGGTCCCAACAAAATTCCCAAAGAAAAATAAAATAATTATTATTTCTGCAATTTATTTATTCATATATTTATACAGAGAGAAGATTTATTATTAAAATTTTCTCTGCTTTTGTTGGGTGTAATTCGCCATTATCATCATCGTCTTCCTCGTCATCTAGCTAAGCCCCCTTCCAGCTCAAACCCTAGGCCCCAATTCTTCTCCCTCCTTCCCTTCGCGTTCTGCACTTCATCCCCAAATTGTCGTTAGGGTTTTCGGAATCTGAGATTGTCGGAATCTGGTGAATCGCCCTCGGAGAAATCTCCCCCCAATTCGGTCTTCGCATTTCGAAGAATTAGTTATGGACGGTGATTCCTGGAGCGCTCGTCTCTCTTCCGCATCTAAGCGTTATCAATCGGCTCTTCAATCGCGATCTGGTCAGCTCAATTGGCTTCTTTAATTCCCTTTTTCGTGATGGTTGTTTGTTTGTTTGGTAGCTGAGAAAATAAATAGTTGGTCTTTGATGCGATTCATTTTGTGTAGTATATTACAGCTCGCTTACTCAGGCTAATGCGAGCTTTTGGATTAAACAAGTTCTCTTTCCTTTTTTAATTCGTTTAGCTTTATTCAACTTAATTACTGAAAATCAAGATTCAATCTCTTATATATCTAGCTTTTGATTCCGCAAATTAAAGCTCGATACTGAACTGAAGTTGTTTCCTTTTCGGTGTTCATTTCTTTTTTTTTTTTTTTGGAATTTTTGTGTTCCATAAGATAGAATCTGATATTTTTTGAACGATTTGTTCTGCTATTTCCTTTGGTGTCTTAAGTTTTTTAGATTTAGTTGAGATTTTGAATATGAATATGATTTTGCTAGTTTCCACTTACTGAGATGAATTAACGAATGCAGATATGTTTATGGGGTTTGAAGAAATAGATGGGGATGACGATATAAGGGAGGAGTTTCCATGCCCGTTCTGCTCGGAATATTTTGATATTGTTGGATTGTGCTGCCATATTGATGAAGAGCATCCAGTTGAGGCAAAGAATGGGGTACGACCATTGTTTATGTTCGTTAGTAGTCTGTTGAGCAAATAAACATTCTTTTGGGTTCTGACATAAGGTTATTATAAGGATTCTTTTGTATTATGTATCTTTTCTAGGTCTGTGAGGATGCCTATGAAAAAAAAAAGTTTTGATCTTTTTCATTCGAGTTGTGAAACAACGATAACAAAAGCTTAGCTTGACTTAGTTGAAATGTAGATGCTACTTTTATTGAGCTAGTAACTCGTGCTTTTGTTCTCATATTTTATATATATATATTTTTTTCGTTTCATTTCCTTTTGTTTAGTTTGTGCTAGTTGGAACTTAGTGATACTCAACGTCATGATGTTTACCTGCAGGTATGTCCGGTTTGTGCAATGAGGGTGGGGGTAGATATGGTAGCGCACATAACTCTACAACATGGCAACATTTTCAAGATATCCTTCTGACTTCCTTTCCATTACTGAAAATTTTGTTATATTTTTGTGCCAAATGAAGCTTTTACTACTTATGTACCTTAATTTTCGGTAGAAAATCGACTGCCATTTTCTTGATGACAAGTTTTATGTAATTAGAAAAGTATGCAAAACTGGATTATCGCGTATAGTTTGCAAAATTTGTGAACAAGAAGATTTTTTAATATGAGGCTTTTTGAAGGCAGGAAATATTATTTTATTTCTCATCGTAGCCTCCTCTTTACTTTATATATTTGTAATCTCCACTTTCTCTTATGTCGTATTTAGCATATCTACTAACTAATCTACTAGTAGGAGACTTTGAAAAGTAATCTTACGTAGTTCATCTGTGAAAATTAGTGAACTTTTCTTGAAAGAAGACTTTGCTTTGAAAGTAACAGAAACCTTCTGAAAACCTTTTTCTTGTGCCTTTTAGTCAGTGTACAGATCAACAGCTTTCCATTTGGCCTTCGGTACTAAAGGGTGCTCGTGCAATTAATTGACTTAGTACTGTGAATTCCTTAACCGATACTTACATGCAGCGCAAAAGGAAGTCGCGGAAAGGTGGTTCTCATTCAACAACACTATCTTTGTTAAGGAAAGAACTTAGGGAAGGAAATTTGCAATCCCTTTTTGGGGGTTCATCTTGTATAGTGTCCTCATCCAATGTTGCAGCCGATCCATTGTTATCATCATTTATCTTGCCCATGGCTGATGATTTTGTTGGTGTCCAGCCTCCCTTTTCAACGGAAACAAGCACTACCAAGAAAAGCTCGGCTGAGAATGTATCAGAGCGGTATGTCGTTACCTATTCTTCTATATATATATATATTCCTAGTATGGTTTCCTAATATGTATTTAGTGGACTCGATGTTGATTATGGATCTCATAAGCAGCTTCTCTGATTTATAGTTGAGGAAAAATAAGGCAGCAAAATGCTGTTATTTCCCCTTTGTTACTTTTGACTTGGAGACGTTAAAAAAAAAAAAAA
>NW_010365652.1:67980-77972 GCF_000414095.1 Morus notabilis
TGCCCCCCCATTTGCCTTCCCACTTGGCTTATTCTTGTAGAAAACAAATCGGTATCTTACACTGGTGTTGAGAGATTTTCACGTAATCTTTCCCGAAAGAAAGCATGAACTACTCCCATTTCTTGTGTACTTGCACGTTGACGTGGTGTTTCCCTCCCCTGATCAAGTGGAGAATTCAGATCACTAATCAAATTAGCACCTGAGTTTCCCTCATGTCTGTCAGCCATATGACCCATTCTATTTACAGAAAGGAGCTGTTGGATATGGCGGTGTATTAACCTTCTCCCGAATAGTGTTGGTGCCCCGGCTCCAGGTAATGGTGAGGTCACTTGAAAACCTCCAAAATGATACCTCGGAGATGAAAGACTCCCAAATCCTTGTGAATAAACTGAATTAAGGTCTAAACCTTCAATGAAATAGTTAGTGACGGTTGATGCTCTATCAGACACGGTGCTGCTTGTTGTTCTCTGGTCAGACAAACGAGTCTGAGCAGGGGAACTTGAGGATCCAGTAGCAACAGGTCTACAACCGTCACAATACCAATTACCTTCAGGTACTTCTCGCCCAAGGCCAACACAATAGGTGTGCGCGGGCGAATCACAAAGATCGCATAGTAACATGAGGCCATCATCCCCACCTTCATGGCATTCTGTACAAATCACGTTCTCATAAGGATCAATATAGCTCCTGAGTTCTTCCTCTGATGGCTGATATACCTGTATGCAAAAATAAACTCATTTTAAAACATATTTTGAATTAGATAATGCTAAACCCACAACACAAAACGAAGGTGATGTTAAACTGAAGCATGGCATGGAATTGATTCATACCTGATCACGCTCAGGGACTTGTATCGCCATCTCCCTCAAATCAATTCCTGCTGTATTTCTTGCAGTTTTACTAATTGTGTTAAACCTCTGCTTGCACAGAGGACAACGTGATTCCACTTTTGCCCATTCCATGATGCAGGGAAAACAGAAATAATGAGTGCAGCAATTCAGTGTTCCCCTCACTTTTCTTTTATCTTCCTCAGAAAGACAAATCCCGCAGACCTGCCTTACAACCTCAGCTTTTACCTCCTCTACCTTCTCCTTACCCTTCCTCCCCGTAGGTTTTCTTTCTGGCTGCAAAACCACATCCTCCTGAATTTTATTAGACGCTGATGAACTTCTCAAATTAGTTTTCAGCTTTCCACAGTACTCCCTAGCTTCTCTCACTTGCTCTCTCTCTTCCTCGGATATGGTGTACTTGTACTCAGAAGATCCAGACGAGGCAAAATCTGAATCTGAGGGCACAGTATACAGCCTCCTTTTCCAAGCCCTTCTCATCTCACCTTTGTCTCTCAAAGCCAAGCCATTATCCATGAAATCACCATCATCATCACCATCAGACCTTACTTTCCTTCTGAATCCACGTGTCTTTCTTAAAGGCTTCTTTGAAGCCATAGATTTCCTTCTCCTTTTACGGCCTCCTGCAGGACCCTTTTTCTGCAAAACCCGCTTGCCTGCTTTCGCATTGTTTTTCTTCTTTTTTGCCCTTGATTCTTCTTCATCCGAACAATCATCATCATCTGGTTTGAATTCCTCATCTTCTTCATCATTATTTGGCGTGAACTCATCATCATCATCATCATCAACTCCGTCTTCTTTGTACGTGACTCTTCTCTTTTGTGATGGTTTAACCCCATTCTTTTGTGGTCTTGAAAGACCCCTCTGCACTTTTGATCTAGCTGTCGTCTTGACCTCATTCATTTCTTCATCTTCAACCTCATCTTCTTCATCATTATTTGGCGTGAACTCATCATCATCACCATCAACTTCGTCTTCTTTGTACGTGACTCTTCTCTTTTGTGATGGTTTAACCCCATTCTTTTGTGGTCTTGAAAAACCCCTCTGCACTTTTGATCTAGCTGTCGTCTTGACTTCATTCATTTCTTCATCTTCAACCTCATCTTCTTCATCATTATTTGGCGTGAACTCATCATCATCATCATCAACTTCGTCTTCTTTGAACGTGATTCTTCTCTTTTGTGATGGTTTAACCCCATTCTTTTGTGGTCTTGAAAAACCCATCTGCACTTTTGATCTAGCTGTCGTCTTGACCTCATTCATTTCTTCATCTTCAACCTCATCTTCTTCATCTTCATCATTATTTGGCGTGAACTCATCGTCATCATCATCAACTTCGTCTTCTTTGTACGTGACTCTTCTCTTTTGTGATGGTTTAACCCCATTCTTTTGTGGCCTTGAAAACCCCCTCTGCACTTTTGATCTAGCTGTCGTCTTGACCTCATTCATTTCTTCATCTTCAACCTCATTTTCTTCATCATTATTTGGTGTGAACTCATCATCATCATCATCAACTTCGTCTTCTTTGTACGTGACTCTTCTCTTTTGTGATGGTTTAACCCCATTCTTTTGTGGTCTTGAAAAACCCCTCTGCACTTTTGATCTAGCTGTTGTCTTGACCGCATTCATTTCTTCATCTTCAACCTCATCTTCTTCATCATTATTTGGCGTGAACTCATCATCATCATCATCAACTTCGTCTTCTTTGAACATGATTCTTCTCTTTTGTGATGGTTTAACCCCATTCTTTTGTGGTCTTGAAAAACCCATCTGCACTTTTGATCTAGCTGTCGTCTTGACCTCATTCATTTCTTCATCTTCAACCTCATCTTCTTCACGATCCTCATCCCCCACTTCTTCCTCCTCCTCCTGCTCATCCTCATCCTCTTCTTCCACAATAAACCTTCTCGCGCGCTTTTTGGGTTTTGATCTACCGACCTTCTTCACCCTTTTCCTTGTCCCCTCCTCCTCCTCCTCTTCCTCTTCCTCTTCCTCAACAAAACTACCAAAACTCTCTTCTGATGCATGTCCATCTACAGAAGAACAGTAATCCTCGTCCGAGTAATCAGAGACCTCATTCTCTTCATCAGAGACTACATAATCTTCGTCTGAATCATCAGAAGCTTTATCATTATACCTATCCCATTTCCTAAATTTACGCTTGGAGCTGACCTTCCCTCCCCTAACCATCTGTTCCTAGCAATGATCAAAACTCATGCATCAATTTTCACTCAAAATTCATAATGTCAAGATTAGCGGATTCACCAACAAAAATCCGTTCATAAAATCCAGTTTTAAATTCAGAAACCAATTTCAAAAAAAAGAACAAAAAAAGGAAAAACAGATTTCAAAGTTCCTCTGTGGTCGTTGCTAAGGCTCTACTTTAATGGGGTAAGACAAGAATCTCAATCTGACAAAGCAAATAGTACGTCAACTGATGATCAATTTTAGCTTCTTTTTTTTTTCTCGTTCTCTGAGGCCCAAAAAATAAAATAAAATAAAACATGCACAGATTCCTTTTCCTACAAATTATTCAAATTACAATACAATTCACAGCGGAAAACAAATCAAAACCCATCACATAAATCATGAAACGCACCACGAATTACAAACGCAACATCTCCAAATTCCTTATCTTCTTCACAAACTTCCGAACACCAACAACAAAGCGCATAGATAAGCCAAATTCGCGTTCAGAAATTCAATATCAACATTGAAAGATCAAACAAATCTAAAAACCGAAAAACCTAGAAACCAAAAAAAAAAAGCCTGAAACGCACAAACAAATCCGGTCAGATTTTCAGTCATATCTCCATATACAACAACAAACAAAAACGCATCAAACAAATCCAAAAACAAAAACGCAAAGAGAAATCTTAAAAAGCCATGGAAGGAAAAGAGAAGAAGGAGAAGAAGAAGAAGATTGAGAGAAGGGTTTGGGCACCTGAGAGGAGGAAGAAGAAAGCAATCGCCCAAAAAAAATGGTGAAAATGGTTTTTATTTATTTATTTTATTCTTGGTTTTTGGGTTGGTTTTATGCGTTTTGATTTTGTATTTATAAGCACACGCTGGCTTTCGAGCGAACACGTTTGGTACACTCTCGGTATTAAGCAACATTGCGTTCTTTCTTGCTATGAAATTACGGGAATATCCTTCTTGTACATGGCCGTTAAATTGCAAAGTTGATATTACTAATTCGAGTTGAGATGTGACTTTATATGAGAACTTTTTACTGTAATAAAAAGATTAATATAACTGTTTTTAAGAACTTTTTACTGTAACAAAAAAGTTAAATGTAACTGATTCTAAAAAAATTTTATTGTAATAAAACTTAAATTTTAAATTCAAATCAGTGAAATAAAAGAGACATTGATTAGATTGGATTGTTTGTTGTTACTCTGCATGGATTTGCTTGGCGTTGAAAGAAAACTAATAATAACTTTCTATTTTTTAAACGGGAAATACATGTTTTCTTTTATATTTGTGGGAGATTTTTATAGTAATTTCACATGAAAAAAATTGATAATGTGACGTGATAAGTATCTAATTTTATTAATTATTATAATATTTTTAGGTAATTATTTAATTTATTACATTATAATAACTATTAAAATCACACACATATATATTAATAAAAAACTTGAGCCCGTGAGTAATTTAAACAACAGTAGTACAAATCTTTTAAAAAAAGAGAAAAAAATAAAAATAAAAGTGAGAAAAAAGATCCGAAGCAAAATACAAGATGAAAAAACTAAAAACAAATTGTGCGAAATGTTTCACAACTAAAACGAAATTTATGAGGATCACAAGCGAAAGATGCTACGTAGGGATACATTTAAGAGTAAATTAATTTAACAAAATAATTAAGAAAAAATAATATTTTAAATAACCGTAAAAAAAGTATTTAAATGTGACATATTTAAAAATATATATAAATCGTGTGAGAATTACTCAATGCAAAATAGAAAAAGAAAATAAAAGAAAAGAGAGGGGTCATGTTAAAGTTCTATTGCAATTGCAGAGAAAATCTAATTCCTTTAATAAAGTAACAAAGAGGAGTTTCTATAACCCTACAATCATAATAATAGAAGACTAATTTACCCTTAATAATAAAGAGAAATTACTAAATAACCAAATAACTAATTCTAACCTTAAAATAAAAATAAATATCGTTAACATCCCCTCTCAAACTCATGATGCGACTGCAAGAAGCATCAAGAGTTTGCCAATTGAAAAACAAAAAATAAAACTAGAAAAAATTAAATAGAGACTGGCGTCTTGGAGTTCATATAATTTGATTGAGTCTAATTAATAGTTTACAATCGGTGGTCGTACAATCGTTTTTTCACTTCCGTTTTTGCTTTTGTTTGGACTATGGCACTATCATATTGGGTAGTGATATTTGCATTATTTTTCCTATTCCTTTGATTGACCTGTATTGGGTATTGGCATTACACTCTCCCTTTCTTCTTTGATTGGTTGCATTGTCCAGCTCTTTTGTATTATCTCTTTTCTTTGATTGGCCAATGTTGGACATTAGCATTGACATTGGCATCGATATCGGGATCGGCATCGGCATCGACATTAATATATAGTTGCATAATTGTTTATGAAGTCGTATTTCTGTTTTTTAGTTTTTTTTTTATTTTTCAATTGACAAACTTTTGATATTTTTTGCAGTCGCATTATGAATTTGTAAGGAGATATTAACGATATTTATTTTTATTTTAGGATTATGATTGGTTATTTATTTTTATTAACAAGGATAAATTAGTCTTTTATTATTATACTGTATATAAACTCCTCTTTATTAGTTTATTAAGGGAATTAGGGTTTTTTTACAATTATAATAAAACTGACATTACATCTCTTTTTTTTTTCTTTTCTTTTTTTTTTTTTTCCTTCTTCTTTTCCATCCCTTCTTCTTGCCGTGCGAGATTCCAATTCTCCAAAATTCCATCTAAATTCGTATAAACAATAGATAAAATCCTAACAAAACATATAATCCCAAAACCGTATTCCACCAAATTCCACCCTTTTTTATTTTCTTCAATCAGTCAAAATCTGTGCATATCTTCAATTAACCACCCTTGGTGAAACGATTTACGATGCCACACAATCAATCGTTGAAATCCGTGCGTGTATAGTAATATGAAAGCAACGAAATTAACATCAAAGAATGGCACGAATCTCCAGGCCACTAATGGAATCGCACAATGGCTTAATTTGGTATTGTGACTTAATTTGGTAGTGCGGATTTTAAAAAAATTATTTTTAATTGTGTTAAAGGAAAAAGTAATTGTTACAGTTTTTTTTTTAAATCAGCATATGCTTATAGCAGAAACTGATTTTAGTGTTTGGTAAATCTTCTCAAAAGTGTTTTTTAAAGAATTTTTTAAGAATCTACAGACAAAATCAATAGCAGCCTAAAGGCTTAGGCTTAGTTTGGTAGTGCTGTAGATTTTAGAAAAATTGTTTTTAGCTGTGTTGAAGGAAGAAGCAGCTGTTACAAGAAGCAGCTGAGTGTTTAGTAAATTGTAATTATAGTAGCTGTGCTGGTTTTAAAATCAGTGTAATAGCATTTGGTAAATTTTGATGTTGAATTATTGTGGGTATGTAAAATGACCAAAATAGACATGGTATGAAACTTAAATATATATAATTGTTTTTTGTATTTAAAAATACTTGTTTAACTTAAAAAAAAAACAAACATAATGCTATGATTTTGAGTTTTTTAACAATAAATTTATGATAATTAATTTTTTTCATTTCTTTATTCACAATATAGTTACAACTAAAAGGAGCATTAGTGAGTAATCAACTTGTCACAATTTGATCTCATACTTCATCCATTTCTTGTGATAATAAAAAACTAGTATTTTGATTTTCTTCTACATTATCCTCAAATTGATTGTCTTTATAAACGATACTATCTGGATCCACCTCAAAGAGTATGAGACTTGAGACCGTGTCAACGACGTAAAAGAGCAAATGAGACAAACTGCATATATTACTAACTAGATTACTTGTCACTTAACACTGACTTTGAGACTTTCGAACTCCACAAAATGGTGATAAATCCACATGGCCTTAGCAGTTGTCATGTTCTCGGCACATGCATAGAAGAGCATTATATGGTCGACGACCCACTCGAAATTGTGATAAATGGTATCTTTTTCCTTTATATGGTCCAAAAAATCCTTTTAATTGTGAATATCCCACATCAATCAAATAATATTTACCTATTGAAATAAAAACACATAAATGGGTGACATGTAAAAATTATATTACAAATATCACTCTCCTCAGTGAACAAACAAACAAACATTAATGTTGGCAGCAGAACGAAGCTTCATGCCGTCATCATCCCATTTGGACTGCGGGTCAGTTGCTCCGGCAATAATTGCCTTCACAAAAAACAAGTAGAAATGATTACTTTATTACACACACGGATCAAGGGGATAACTAGATACATTAGACTAAATTTGGAAAGGACAGATTGTGATCTAGGAGGCAGGATCTTGCCATTTTAGCACAAGGATTTAGTAAAAACTCTTAGCATATATGCTTGTTATAGACTGGTTTATCCAGTGTTCTTGACAAGAACCATAGAATACAAGTCAACCTAATCTAATGTTGGCAGAAAATTGACTAGTGTTTCTACACTACAATGCACATGAACGATGAACACAAACCTTCCCACTATTAACAGCAGCAACCAGTGCTACATGCTGATCATCTCGTCTCGGCCAACTTCATAGAAGTAATAAGTCCTGAAACATATCAACATATGAGCAACACATTGAATGAGAGGTAAAACAAACATAAATTGTTACTCAACGTAGATAAACAGAAAAATCTCAAGTAAAAGGAAACCATAGAGATCAAGAAGGAAGTCCCGACAGGCATCTCCAGATAACAAGTTAGATATGGTTATACAGTTATGTACTTATGTGAGATAGGTAAGCCTAGTTTTTCGTGATTATTATTGTGCCTAGGACAGGACATTCTTATTTTTGGTAAAGCCGAGCAAAACCCATCTAATAGCGAAGAACACTCTTTTAAGAGATACACAAGTCCAACATTCAAAATCAAGAACCAAAATTGAGACATTGACTAGGCTTTGGCAATATCCTCTACAACAAAAATAGTTTTGCACCATGCATAACAATAGTCCCAAGTCCAAGAGAACCAAAGATTAGATTATAGAGGAATTATAACGGATAATCACTACCATAATGATCGAACTGAAGAACAAGTATGCTATTCCTATACGGCAGTTTTTTAAAACTATCAAAACCGTTTTCATTTTAGCCTTCCATTCTTCCATTTCCCATCTCCATACCATTCTTCCTATACTTCTTCACACTCAATCAAAACCAAGTAAAAGACAAAAAAATGAAAAATGAAGATCATTGTTTTATATGCTGCCATGTAAAGATTTACAGAATTCTAAGGATATAAACAAGCAGTAAAATGAAGATTGGTCTCACACAACCCAATCAAAACGCATCCACATCTAAAAAGAATATAAGAAAACAAATTATATCAACAATCAAAGAGACACCCAAATTCCAAAAAAGAAAAAAAAAAGAAAAAGAAAAAGAAAAGCAAAGAAACAAAGATCATCATATTTGCAACTCTAGAAATTTATTTTCATAGTTCTACTCCAAAGGACATATCAAGAAACAATTAAAGAAGATTGGTCTCAGACGAACCAACCCCCCAATCTAATAACCTAAACATAGTTCAATGCTCCAATCACAGCACCACATCTAAAAATCCAGATTATATGAACATTCTAAGAAGTATCGTGTCAATAACTCTAACCAAATCTTGAAGTGAAGCCGATTAGAAACTGTGCTTAAAACCCAGACCATGCTTGCCGCGAACAGCCCCAGGCCTCACAAACAAATACGGCAACCTCTTGGAATTGGACATCTTCTTCGTAAATCCCCTTTTCCCCAACTTTCTCATTCTAGGTCTCCCGAATTTCCCGTTCACCGTCCACGGAACAAGCTCGTCGTTCAAAGCATACGCATCATCATCATCATCATCATCATCGAAATCACCATAGCCATCATCAAGAAAATGAAGGCCTTGGGGTTCGATTGCAATTTGGTCGTTTACAAGGGAAGATCCAAACCCATTATCTTCATCTTGGTGATCTTTTTGGTGTCGTTTTTCTTGTTTGGGCTCTTCAGAGTCGTAGTCGTCGTCGGCGTCTGAGGCACTGATGAGTTCCCAGTGCGAGAGAGAGTGAGACCGAGACAGAGACAGACCCAAATTATCATCTTCTTCGGATGATGATGATATTTCCAAGAAGTCGTATTCGTCTTCGTCGGAGAACAGAGACGCCATTGAACTCTTCTTGTCCATTCTCTTCTTCTTTCTTCTTTGCTTGTGATTTGATTTGATTTCTGGTTCGGTGGTGATGGAGGAGAATGTAGAATTAGGGTTTGGAGTGAGCAAAGAAGGGATTTTGGGGAAGACGGGGTTGGGGGGAGAAAGGGAGAGAAGAATGGCCATGAGAGAATGAGGATAGTTTCTTTCATGGTTGCAGAAAAATTTTGGAGGCAGGCAGATAAATGGAATAGTTTGGGAATTAATGAAATTTTTATTGAATGAGATGAGATTCCCACACAATCTAGAATCAAAAGCAGCCTTCGGGCTGCTTTTAATTTTGAGCCCAAATTTCACATAAATTATTTAAGAAGTACTATTTGGGTCTTTTATCAAACACAAAAAATAACTTTAACTAAGTAGAGAATTCATTTTGGGCTTCCAAAATCTTTACTAAACTAAGCCTTAGTTTGGTATTTTTTTTTCTTCCAAAATCAGCTTCTGCTTGTAGTAGAAGCAGATTTTAGTATTTGATAAATCTCTTTGAATTTTTTAAAAATCTACAGCCAAAATTAAAAGCATCCTAAAGACAACTTTAGCTTTTAGATTGTACGAGAATCAACATAATACAATTAATGAAACTTTCATAATACCCTTAATGAAACTTAAAATTTACAATCTAAAATTCACACTCGTAATATAATATAATATAATAGTTATATTGTAACAAATAATATCATAATTATATTAATAACTCTAATATTATTATTTTATTATTTAATATTATATTATAATAATATT
>NW_010365652.1:79480-100733 GCF_000414095.1 Morus notabilis
CAGCCGGGCCCTAAGGCCCGACGGGCCGAGGGGCGGGCCGGGCGATTTCGAGACGGGCCGGCCCGGCCCGAGCAGCATGATTTAAATATTAAAAAAAATATAATGAAATTTATAATAAATAGTGAATATTGTAAAATTTTAATGAAATAAGACTTTATTTATGTATTTATAACTGTCTCATTAAAAACCTTACCAAGAAAAACCCATTAGGATAAAACCTTGATAAAGAAAAAAGAGTACAGTATTATTTTCACAGTTACAATTTATATTAAGAAACAAAAATATCTAACTACCTGCTACACTACTCCCCGCATCAGAAGCGTCATCGTCAATGTATAAGTTTTGAAATTGATCCATTAAATCGCTGTCTTCGGTTGTGTGTTGCATTTGCAAAGAAGCATTTTCCCAATCTTTTAGACATATTAGCACCTCAACCATTTATGGAGTCAATGAAGTCCTTCGTTCTTCAATTATCCTCCCAGCTGTGCTAAAGGCAGATTCTGAAGACACCATTGATACTGGAATAGTCAAGATATCATGTGCTAATATTAAAAGTATTGGAAATTTTACACCTTGTAGCCTCCACCATGCCAAAATTTTGAAATTGTCATCATTATCAGCACCATCTATCACCGAGAATTCTGTCTCAAAGTATCTGTTGAGCTCCCTATATTGTGTCGTCGTTGGTGTTGATGGTGGTGGCATGACACTCGGAGTCGCAGTTGATGATGAACTAGAGCCACCACGATGAGAAGATATAAAATTCTAAAACTTCTTTTTTGAGCAGGCTGGTTGATCTTGTTGCGTTTGTTGAGTTCTCAAGTTACCGAACTTGTTCTCGTAAATTACATAAATCTCAAATAACTTCTCACGTGTGTTAACAACCTGTGAAGTATAATCTATATCCAACTGGCCACCGATATGAGAAAGAACAATTCCAAGACTGGATAATTTTACTCTAGGATCCAAAATAATTGTTAAACAATACAACAGAGGAATTTCAGACCAATATTTCCTAAACTTTACTTCAATTTTTTCTACTATCGGTTTAAATAACATATCATTTCTATACATTTCAAATAAGTTTGTAATCTCACAAATTTGATGCAACACTAATGGAGAAGTAGGATAATAAATACCAGATAATAAAACAGTAGAATCATAAAAAACCTCCAAAAAATACACAAATCATTCGCAAATAAACTAATCATTTTCCTGCAACATTATGTTGTCCATTTTTATATTGAAAAAAAATAGTGATAATATTTTTATATGGCAAAGTACTCTTCAACATCATATATGTTGAATTCCACCTAACAGGCATGTCAAGACCAAACTTTCTAGGCTTTATACCTTCTGCTTTACAATACCTCTTAAACTCAGCAATACGGGGGTTTGAATTATGAATCCAAGAAATGGCATTTCGAATATTATCAATTGTAGAACTTACCATATGCATACCTAATTTGACAATGAGGTTAATTATATGGCATGCACACCTTTGATGAAGTAAAACTCCACCACTATACGAGTTTATAAGTCCCTCCAACATTGATATCGCCCTTGCATTAGCTGTAGCATTATCTAAGGTGATAGAGATAATGCGGTCTCGTATACCAAAATCTTGAATAACACTAACAAGTCTCTCAACAATATTATCAGCATTATGTGAACAATCAATAAGTCTAAAACCAATAATTCTTTTTTGCATATTCCATTTAGAGTTTAAATAATGTGCAACTACGCTCAAATAATCTTGATTCGCCCTACCACTCCAAATATCAGAGGTTAATGCAATTGAAAAATTTAATGCACCCATTAAAGCTATTAATACAAGACGCATTTTCTCATAGTATGCAATCATATCACTCCTAGTAGTAGTTCTAGAAACTTTTTAAAATTGAGGACAATATGCACGTTGAATATGCGCTTCATAATGTGGGTTATCACCAAGGTTAATAGGTAAATCTAAAGCAGAAATAAATCGACATAAAGATTTCCTAGCAACTTGAGGATTATAGGACCAAGTACTTACCGAACCATCCGGGTTTAATTGAAGTTGAGTTTGTGTAGGCTCCGTCCTGGCTTGATGTAGTCTAGCGCATTTAACTCTGTGATCTCTCAAGTGTTGAGTTCCACTCATAGAATTTGCTGTCAAAACTTTTTTACAATATATACATGTAGCTAATTTTATTTTCTTACCTTCAGCGTCAATTTTCTCTTGTGTAGTGAAGTATTTCCAATATTCTGCACGTTGTCTCGAATGTTTTATTGTCGTTGATGATGTTGAACCACTTGAGCCCGTCAGCATTTCTGAGGGTTGATTCGGTTGAATATTGATATTTTGTGGCATATCACCTACTTGGTCCCCCGCCTCCATTCGTTGAATTGTTGCTTCCTCAATGTCTTGATCATCAACTCCATAGTAGTCAACACCATCAAGACCATACCTATACATATTTGGTTCCATTTTCTATTGAAGTAGAGACTAGAGTAGAGATTAGAGAATCACAAACTTTTTTTTGAACAAAAATGAAATAACAAAATTGAGAGAATTAATGAGTGAGAATTGAGAGTTGAGAAAAAATTAGAGAATGAGAAGAGAATAGAGAGAGTGAAAATTGTGTTGTGTGAAAAAAATTGATTAACAGAGGGAGTATTTATAGACAAGATTTAAAAATTTTAAAGGGAGAAAAAACAATTCACAAAGAAAAAAAAAATTTGGCAGAGGGCTGCAGCCTGCAGCCCTCTGCCAAGGCCCAAGGCTATTACTCACTGCCTCACGGCAGTGAGTCAGCCCACCCAACGGTAATATTACCGTTGGGCAGGCTTGGCCTTGGGCCAAAAGTCCCAAAAAATTAAAAAAAAAAAATTTGGCAAAGGGCTGCAGGCTGCAGCCTTTTGCCAAGGCTATTAGACTCACTGCCTCACGGTAGTGAGTCAGCCCACCTAACGGTAATATTACCGTTGGGCAGGCTTGGCCTTGAGCCAAAAGACCCAAAAAAGAAAAAAAAAAATTTGGGCAGGCTAGGCCTTGGGCCAAAAGACCAAAAAAAAAAAAAATTTCGGGCCATTTCAGGCTATTTTCGGGCCGGGCTATTCGGGCTCTCCAGGCCGGGCTTGGGCCGCCTACGGGCCTGAAATTACGGCCTAGCCTGGCCCTACACTAGGGCCGGGCCGGGCTCGAGCTTGTACGGATTCAGGCCGGGCCGAGCCCCGAGCCCACAGTAACGGGCTTCGGGCCACCCCGTCTGGCCTGGCCCAAATTTTTAGCACTACTTAGGTATTAGGAGTAGATAGATTATTAGTAAATCCAGTGACGGAGCCAAAACATTTTATCAACGGGGCTAATAATTAAATAAAAATTTAATCAAAATAAATATCTATTAATGCACTACAATTGTCCCGGATAAATTTTCATGCCTTGAAAATGTTGATAATTATTAGTGTATATTGGACTTTGGTTAGGGGTGCTTGCGGTCAGTTTGGACTTTTTTTTTTTAAGAAACCACTAACCAAATAAAACATAATTTTTTTTTCTTTTGGGCAGTTTGATATTTTTAACAAAAATTAAATTGAAACAAATTACTCATGGTCGGTTTGAGTTTAAGACTAAAAAAGATTTCACTAATTTAAAAAAAAATTATAAAATCGTTAATCAATTAAAATAAAAATAACATTCAAGTTTACATAAAAATAGCAAATGTCTAAAAGTTCACCATTTAAAATTTTAATATAAATCAACAAAAATATGATAGGGTGTATTTTATAAGTACATACATTTATTATGACCAATAAAAACTAAAATAAATAAAAAAAATTTTAAAGTAAAAAAATTATATATGTATATTTTGGGCGGATTATTAAGCAGTTTAGACAGCTCGGAGAATCCAAACCACATATTAAACCGCCTAAAAAATTAAATTAAAAAATCAACCTAACTGCTTAATAATCTAAAATAATTACGATTTAGTTTAATTTGATTTGAATTGGATGGTTTAACGGATTTTTTAACCACTGTACTGTACTGTTAATTTGGATGAGATTATAATATTAATTTTAATAAGGCTTATTAGTATCGATATAATAAAATACTTAAATGGTGGAGCCCACTAAGTAGAGCTCGCTAATTGTTAGACAACTCAAGTATGGCATCAAGTAGGCATATGTCAAATTTCAACATTTGTTACTATCATTTGATGCATTCACTTTTATTTAATCATTAAACCATTGTCATTTTACAATTATTTTAAAGTTAAAAGATCCTCCGCCGGGGTGTCCTGCCCGGTTTGTTAAAGAAAATTGGACACTATTACCCACTTTGGGGCAATCAAAGAGCGCAAGAAGTATGGTCTTCGAGTGTTGTGGGACCGCTTCTCCAGAAATTCCCAGGGGTCTTTTGTTGCATGCCATGAAACCGAAGAAGATTTAAGGCCGTTTAATTCGTTGATTTAAGTTTTTAATTTAAATTGAGATATAATTTTATGTGAGAATTTTTTATTATAGTAAAAAAATTAAATGTGATTATTTTTTAGAGATTTTTACTATAACAAAACTTAAATTTTAAATTCGAATCGATAAAATAAACGATGCCTTAATTGCCTTTCTGTATATTTCTTTGGAGAGTATCTGTCGCGACTGATTTCTGAAGGGCGTGTAGGGGATCACACAAGCGCTTTAGAGAAAGCGGGAAGAGGTCTTGAGGATTATCAAATTAAATGGCTCTGAGGGGGTAGCAAACCAGCAAGGAAGCACAAGATGGAGTTTGCCTCAAGCGAACCAGCAGCTAAAGATAAATGTTGACGCGGCAGTTAAGCATTTGTCGTTTGTGGGATTCGGCGTAGTAGTCCGTAATAATGAAGGTTGTGTGGTAACTAAAATTAGAGGGCCAATATTCTTTGCATGTGGCAGAATGCTTAGCAGTTCGAGAAGGAACTCGTCGGCGTGGTTTTTAGTAATTGGGTGATCGAATCTAAAAGGCGGGGCAAGAATGGATTATGATACGATAATACGAATTAAAATTAATACGAAAATTGTGGATTAGAGTTGAGAAAATTGAAGTGCGGGGTCGGAACGGAGTTGATTTAAATTTGACACGGAAAAATTAAATCAATTTGACACGGAATCGAGTCGACTTCTTCCGCCTCTCTCTCTTCTTCTTCTCCGTCTGCCATCTCTTTCGTCCGTCGCAGTCCTCCGTCTGCCGTTCTCCTCAGTCCGTCGCTGATCTCCTCCCATTCTCTTCTGTCGCTGATCTCCTCTATCCGCCGCTCTCCTCAGTCCGTCGTAGTCCTCCGTCCGCCGATCTCCTCCGTCTGCCGCTCTCATCAGAGATCAAGAAGCAAAGGGAAGCCCAGCTGTCCCATTGAAGCCCAGCTCAAGGTTGGAATCAGGAATCCCTTATTTTTTTTCTTTATTTTCAACGTCTGTGATCTAATATTCTCGGTTCTTTCTAGGATTAGTTCTGCTTTGATTACATGTGAACAATCTGTTGTGTTAGAGATTTCAAATTCAACTTCCGTGATCTAATATTTTCGGTTCTTCCGTGATCTAACATTTGATTTTTTTTCCGGTTTTTTGCTTACTTTTGTAAATTTTGCTGCATATGATTGTTACTGACATATTTGGGCTATGCATATATATGATTCTTACACATGCGCCACAGAAACATGATTGAAGAGAAACAAAAACTTAAATGAAAATAAAGACTCTGACTCATGATTTCTTTTGTTCTTTTACTGTTGTACTTCTGTTACTATTGTAGTTGTCATGTTCTTTTTTTTTTCCCTGCAAATTGAGTTTTCTTTACTGTAGATGGACAACAATGATTTGGAGACATAAAGTGAGAACATTAATTTAGAGAGAGCAATAAATGTCGATATAAGATGCAATTTATTGATTTTTGCTACAACAAAACTTTTAGGTATAATTCTGAGGAGTTATTTTTTTTGCGTGAGAAGTTGGAATCCTTTTTTGACGAGTATGCTTTGAAGCTTGATCATTCTATCTCACCATTCACTTCCAAAAAAAAGAACAAGGGTAAAGCACCACATGAAATGGTAGATGAGACAAATTTGTTGAAGATAATATTTACTTTTCTTATATATTTACATTATTTTACATAAAAATTAGTATCTTAATTGCTAATGTTTTATAATTTTTTTCAGAAATTTGATAATGTTTTAAGTGATTTGTTTTATGCTTCAAACCAAAAATCACAGTTGGAATTGTATTTGGATGAGCCTAGAATGAAACGGAGTTATCAGTTGGATATTCTCTCCTATTGGAAGACAAATCAGTGCCGCTACCCAATTCTTACTACCATGGCTCGTGATATATTATGCATTCTTGTATCAACAGTTACTTCAGAGGTTGCATTTAGTGTTAGCGGTCGTGTGCTTGATCAGTTTCGTGACTCTCTTAACATGATACTATTGAAGCAATTGTGTGTATAAGGGATTGGTTGTATGAAAATGAGGGTATATTCTTCAAGTTTTTCATTGTTCTCTTAAATATTGTTATTATCAATCTCATAAATGCTAATCAGTTCAGCTCTTTTTCCTAGATAGATTCAAAGTACTTCATCAAGATATGGATGACCTCATCAAGAATGTGGTGGATCTTAACATACATGTAGAAAAAAATGTCAACTAAGCTTCTAACTACGGATGTGCTTGAATTTGGTTTTTATTCTGGTTTTGTGTCAATTTCGTGTGACATGTGATGTAGGTTGTTGAACTATGTGGTTGTTGGGACTTTGTTATGTAGGTTTCATGTGATGTTTTCTTTTGCATGCATTTAAACTGTTGCTGGAACTTTATTATCTAGATTTAAGTTTGGACTTTGGTGTTGAAATTTTATTATCTATGCTTGGACTTTAGTGTGAGTCTTATGAACTATGTTTTCTAGTAGGATTATGGTATTTTGGGGATTAGATTTGTTATCTTATTAACTTGTTTGCCTATGGTATGACTAATGTTTTATTATTTTAGTGTTGAACTTGTGGTCTTATAATGTTTTCTTATGAATTATGAGCTATGATACTTTGTTAATTGTTATTATTTTAGAAGGGTTTTATCAATAAATGATATACGTAACAGGTTATAAACTTTAATATATGTACAAAATGTATTGAAATCTACAATTTCGTGTTAATTTTGGTTCAACAGGTTCATGTCGTGTCTCGGGTTCGCAAGTCAATTTCATGTCACGTGTCACTTTCGGTTCATGTCGTGTGAACCCGTAACCTGACTGTGTCGGCTGTTCTTAATTTTTCGTGTTTCGGCTCGTGTACAAGTCGCATTAAAAAAATTGACATGGTACAAACACGACACGCAACACGAATTGACACCCCTAATCGAATCGAATGCGGTTAATGTTGTTAATGCAGTTAGAGGACCAGATTCGAGAAGCCTTGAAGCTTCTATCATCAAAGATGTTAGGGAAGCTACGTCTAAAGCTACTAGTGGAAGTGTTTGCTATATTCTCCAACAAGGGAACTTTGTAGCCTATTGTTTGGTTAAACCAACAAGGGAACTTTGTAGCCTATTGTTTGGTTAATTTTACGTGTATGCAAGTTAATTAGGAATTGTGTTTGGTTTGATTGTTTGTCAAACTTTATTGGCTTTTTTGTTCTTGCAGACTTTGGATTGAATAATAAATATCACTTTCCCTAAAAAAAAAATAAAAATAAAAATAAAATTCACGGAATATATTTAATAATTATAAAATGCAAGGTAAATAAATAGCAATATAAAAGAAAATTAATATAGATGGGATTATAACATTAATTATATTAATTTTGGTTCTCTCTTTCTTTTCTTTCTCACTACCACTACTTCTCTCAACATTTTTTTTTTCAAGTTTTAAAACTTAATAATTATGACAAAAAGAAAGTCTATTCTTTTAAAAAAGTTTTAAAGTTTAATAATTATGACAAAAAGTATATATCATTATCTAGGGGAAAAAAAAAAGCAAAACTCTCTTGTCACGTTGTGGGTTGAGGGAATATAATAGAATAAGAATATATATATATAGCAAGCAAAATATTGGTGATAGTCGTTGGAGAGGCCCGCGTAGGGGTTATTAATGAAGCTTAATAGTGATGCCTCAATTGGTGAGGGTTTAGGGGTCATTCGAGACGACGTAGAATGTGTTTGGTGAAGAAGATTTTGTGTGTGTTCCTAGCTGAGTGCATTACTGCATTTCGAGAAGGCTTGATGTTTGCACAGGAGCATGGTTTTTCATGCAGCATTGCTTGCTAAAGTGGATGAAGCGGTCAATGAGGTTCGGCGTTAGGGGGAAAATAATAAGGTGTTCTTATGGATGACATTTTGCTGTCTTCTACGGGTGATCGATTGGAAGTGCAGTCAATGTTGGTACAAGTGGTAACTTAGTTGCTCATCTCCTAACTTCCCACTGTACACTCATTGTCATCAGGTCAGGATATTGTGGACTTTAGGATGATTTCTCGTTTTGTAACAGATGCTGTTATTGCCGATATGGCTAGCTTTTGATTAATATATATCAAGCATTTTCCGTTCAAAATAAATAAATAAATAAAAAGGCTAGTATGGAAGATATTGGGTATTAACTATTAACATTTCTATTGGAATTGGTCCGTAGAGATGATCTCGACTAGGAGGAGGCTTCAAGCTCAGAGCTTGCTTGTTCACATTTATCAAACAAATATTTACCATTTTTAATAAGAAAATAATAACTATTTTAGTTATTAGGAAACTATAATTTTCTTTTACAGTTGCTTTCGGACAAAAGTAATTTATTTCAGAATTAAAGTGAGCATGAATTATTGAACATGAATTATTGAGGCATTGTTTAGCAGCCTCAAAAACTAAAAAAAAAAAAAAACAACTCGAGTTCCAACTTTATTCAAATTCATGTTCTTTTAAGTTTGAACTCGAGTTTGGGACTAAAACTCGAGAACTCGAGTTCAAGTTTCTCATTCAACTCGAGTTTAGATACTCGAACTCAAATTAATGAACATTATTTTTTCTATTATTAAAAATGCTATAACTTTTTCGTTTTAATCCTGATTGTGATGATTTTTTTTCTATGCATTGACAACGAAAAGATGAATAAAACCCCACCCACCCATATACCCTATTAAAATTTTTCATCACCATTGAATTTTTATTAAAATACTATCTAAATACAAATTCAAGTTTTGACTCATTCAAATACAAACTCAAAAAGATTCTTATCTCAAACCATAACTCAAATGTACACAACTAAACACAAACTCAAGTTACAACTTAAACTCAAGTTATAACTCAAATTCAACTCAAGAACTACACTCAAGTCACATTCCAAAAGAACAGGCCCTGAATTATTTTGAATGATGTGGCCTTTTCTTATTTTGGACATAATCGGACATAAATAATTTTACTGTAGAAATCATTTTCTTTGGCAAAATTTTAAGGTAGAAATATCATACCTAAAAAAGGAAAATATCACAAATTTAATTCATACTCGGATCTCAAAGAATGCAAGTAGTCGTTATCTTCATGTGTAATAAAATTTTGGATTAAGATTATCTTTAAAAAAAAAAAATAAAGAGAGCGTAGAAATTCTTGAACTGCTAGTTTTTATTTTTTAAGGATATATATATTTAAAAAAATCTTCAACTAAATAAACTTTTGATTGCCACTGATAAGTGCTAAAGTTCTCATAATTTCCCATTAATTCTCTCATGTTTACTTGTTTTATTCTTGAGTATTTTGTGTTTCATTTGTGTGTTTGAGTTCTATAGGTGTTTCAATTTTGGAGTTCAAAATACACTTTGGACAAGTCTTGGACGCCGAATCTCAAGAAAACGGGCGTCAAGGCACTCTGATTAGGGCTGGCAATTCGTGTTCGCGGGCCGTGTTCGGGACGACACCGACACGATTACGGCACGACACGATTATAGTGAGCACGAACACGACACGATTAATAAACGTGTCAAAAATCCAAACACGAACACGACACGCTAATAACACGGTTAACACGACATGACACGCGAACACGATTACTAAACGTGCCGTGACAGGCCGACACGAAAAAAAACACGTTTATGACCCGTTTATGACCCAACTAGCAAAAATAGTTGAATTTTATATTGTATTCAAAACTATATTAATTGACTACTTAATATCACTTATAGTTAAAATCATGCATAATAGCTAACACACAATAAAATATCCAAATATCAAACACACACATGCATACACCCTCCTCAACAAAATTTCTCTCCTGAAAAACTATAAACCCTCCTCCCGAAGAATTAATGAAATTATAATTGCACGCACCGATCTCACACACTCAGAAAAACTAATACAAAAGGCATGCTGCAAATAAGCAAGCGATCTTCTAAAACAGCTATCAAATGACGTTAGTGCAAAATGTTGTACTCAACTTCTTACAAAAACTTGTTGCAACAGTTTCTACAATATTTACTGTTAAAAAGTTGATCTAAAAAATCAATCACGTTAATTCTTGAAGTCTTTCCATGTAAAGCCTCACAAACCTACACGTGATCCTCAGAAGTAAGTGAAATTCGTCTAGCTAACCAAATCACATTCATATCAATCAAATCATCAATCATTAACTTACCGAACTTGAAGCAAATGTTAACTTTCATGGACTTTATATAGTTTCCAAAATGAGCAGATTCTTTCCAAAGAAGTTCTCTAGTACATGTCAAATAGATCAATCAGTTTAACATTACCAAAATAATGCTAATCACCAATAAACAATCAGAGAATCAAAACAGATTTGAGAATCAAATCCCAATAATCTTTCTCTTTGGCATTGTTTTGGTAAAATATTAAAAAGTGAAATGGAAATTGAATCCACAAAAAAACTAAAAATCAACAGAATATCAAAAGAAATAACTCCCCCAAAATCACACAAAATAACACTAACACTACTCCCCCTTTTTGAGAAATAGTGACCAAAGTAGAAAAACCGGTTAGGAACCTGCAAAAATATTGCCCAAGCTAATCTGATCATCTTTAAAAAAACAGTAAGAAGTTAGGAACCCCCTTTCACGTCTTCAGTGCCGACTGTTGTTAGATCTGTTGCAAGATTTGTTACAACAATTTTTTGAAACGAAAATGGTACAACATCTTCTATAATCTTGTCTCCCCCTAAATGTGCACCACAAACTTATTAGAATGAGAATGGAACGGAGGCAATAAAAAAAATAGTTTCCCATGCAAACTCTGGAGACAGAACAACATGAAGTTGACAGCAGAACCAACACAAAAAATTTGTTGCACCAAAATAACAACTCATTATATTCTAAACCAAGAAACCAATTTGCACAGAGAATGCAACCAAAAGGGTAGCCTCAAAAAAAGTTAATTATTTTAAAAGCCTATCTACATGCAAATGCAATGCTCAAGAAATTGGAGTCCACTCAAAGTTATGTTCAAAAATAAAATCTGTACTATTCTCAATTTCATATCAAAATAGAATTTCAATATGAACAAAGTTAGTATGTGAAAGAACTTGCACAAATATCCCCTTTTTGAACATCATCAATTTTAGCACTTGAAATTTCAGGAAATGAAAAACCTGTTCAAACTTACCTATTCATCTAGATCACTTTGCAGGTTTTTATTTTTATATTTTATTTTTGGGGCCTTTCACTCTATCACCAGGGTAGGTCTTTTCTCATGGCAGATCGTCCATATCACAACTCAATTCAATAAAAAATCTAAAAATTCCAAAGTGAAGCTGTGCACAAATGATTGTGGACCATATGTATGAGCAAGATGAATGCAAAACCCAAATGCACAAAAATGAAATAAATAAATAAATACATAAGACGAATTCCAAATGTTTTTCTCAAGGATTCAAACCACAACGCACCAAGAGCTTTGGTAAAAATGTTAACAAGTTGTCTTCCTGTTGCAACAAATTCTAAAACAATTGTTTCACTGTCAACCAATTTTCAAAGTTTGTGAAATGTGTGTGGGTGTAACAGAATGTAACAATTATCCAATGATCAAGAACACATCCTACCATCACCAAAGTTCATATGACCATCGGAACAACTTTGGTAATTTCTCAAAAAAAATTCTTTTCACCTGTCATATGCTTGGAACAACCACTGTCAAGGTACTAAGAGTCAATAGCGTAATCTTTTAAAGAAGTACGAACATCAAAACACCTCAAATCAAATTTCGTAATCCAAACTTTTCTTGATTTTTAGGAGTTGAATCAATCTTAATTTATGGTGTTTGCTTTATTCTGCCAAAATTAAAAGGTCTCACCTACATACCTCTTTTTATTGCATTTATTTACTTAAAATACCGAGGCCTAATATGTCCAACCACATTATAATAATGACAAATTGAAACAAATCTATTTGTTGCTCTTTTTGTTGCAACAAATTTTGCAACAAATTGCTTAACTTCTTTTACCTGTGACGTTTGAGAATGCTATGCTAGAGAGCTGGTGGTTGCCTTCACAAAAATGATCTTTCCTAAGGTTTCTTGACCATTGTAGCCGAGCCCCAATTATCACTACTAACGTTTTGTTGTGAAAGCAAGTTATCCAACTTGGTCATACCTGTGTTGAGCATCCTTAGATTTCTCTGGGTTTGCTCCGACTCGATTCTGGTTTCAACAAGCCTTTTCTGAATTCAAATGGCCAGAATCTCGTAGTTTCTCGTAGTTGTTGCTGCCTTCCTTATGATATTTATTATTACGTCAGGGAATCGCGAAATGAATTGAATCAAGGCTTTGGGAAAATGCAGATTATGTACATGGAGATGGAGAAATTGAATGCGAAGAAGGAGGAGAAAATACAGATTAGTTAAAATCAAATAGACGCAACAAGTTAAAAGAAGAAATTGAATGCGAAGAACAAGGAGGAGTACGTACATGGAGATGGAGATGGAGTGGGTCGTTGATATTGAGGAAAGCTGAAACGGTCCCGTCCGCCCCCCAAAATCAAAATCCAGAAAGGCTGAAACTGCAATGGAGATGGAGATGGAGATGAAGATGGAGATGGGTCGTTTGTTCAGAAAGGCTTTTCAATCTCAATCTTTTCCAGATCGACGGAGATGGAAACGGCGGGTGAGGACTGAGGCGGGCGATATTATGACCTTAATAAACGGGTCGTGCCAGGTCGGCACGATAATGACCCGTATAATTAAACGGGTTAAATGTGTTAAACGGGTTGACACGAATCTAACCCGTTTATTTTCGTGTTATTCGTATCAGCCCGTTAACGGTCCAATTAATAATCGTGCGGTCTAAACCCATTTATCGCGTGTCGTTTTCGTGTCGTTTCATCGTGTCGTGTCGAAATTGCCAGCCCTAACTCTGATGTGTAATTCCGGCCAAAAACTCAAGATAAGAGCGCCATACGCCGAAACAAGGGCGCCACAATGCCCATCTGCATAACAGACTAGCGCTTCGGCACCCAAGTGCAACCCAAAGTAGCGTCGTGGCACTACTTTTCTAGCGCTGCAACACTAGCCGTTTTTCCCCTCTGTCAAGTTTTTTGTAGCGCCGCGGTGCTACGATGTGAAAAATGACAGTAAATATGGTCAAAAGCACTCCAAACTTTTCTATTTTAAGTCTAAGTTTGGAGACCTATAAATAGGTGTATTCTAGGGCTCATACAGACAACTTTTGCTCACCTTTTAGTAGTCGTCTTTGGAGAGAGAGAAGCAAAAAAGAATCCATTAAAACTTAAGGAAATTCGTCTATTGACAAAATTCTTCAAGATCGTCAGAGTTTTCATCTTTTCTTTTCTTCTCTTGAACTCCAAATGACATTAGTTTATTTTTATTTGTTTAGTTTTCAATTATGTTAGGTTAGATTTTCTTTGGTCAAACTTTCTTTTGGTTAAGGGTGATTTTAAAACCCTAAACATAAATTTGTGATAAAATGTTTTGATATTGTCTTCTAATTTCAATGGAAATTGCTTAGTTCTTCCATAATTATTGTTTATGATAGTTTTCTTGTTTTGTTTGGGTGGCCAACTAAATAGGATTTGAGATTATATGATGATAGATTGCGATTCTTGATCCGTAATTGTCTTGATTTTCTATTCATAAGTAGCAAATTGCGGACGACTTTTGTTTGATTGCATGTGGAACATAACCTGAGTTGGATAATCCGAGCTTATGTGATTGTTGCTTAAATCAACATATCTTTCTTATCTTAATGCTTCCGTTGAATTGAATCTAAAGAGTTTATTCTAGGTTGTTTCATAGAAAGAGATTAAGTGAATAGCTTGTTTTGCTTAATGACAAACTAAGTAAAGATTGTGTAATAAAATTTATTGTTATACACAGTTGATAATTTCGATAGGAAGTTAGAGATAATATTACTTATTTGTCATAATTATATTGTTTAGTGGTGAAAATTGATTCTAGTTTTATCGATTGTTTTCTTTTATTAAATTTAAAAATTGCTTTATTCAATTTCCTTTTTAATTTTATTTCATTTACTTTATTAATCTAAACCCCCTTCATTTATATTTTTATTCAGCAAAATTAATGACTTATTAATTAAGATCAATCATCTACGAGAATGATACTTACTACTATACTCAATAATGAAAATTTAAGTAAAATTTAACTTGATTAACCTTTGGAACACATCAGCCTCCTCCAACCTCAAATAAAGTTAAGACCTCGCATATTCTTTTCTTATTTAAAAAAAAAAAAAAAAAAACATGCCCTTTTTTTCTTTTGATGATTGGTAAAAAAAATCTCACTTTTTCTAACCAGAAAGAAAAAAAAAATAAAATAGAAAACTAGCACACTAGCACAGCGCCACAGCCTAATAACTCCCTAGAAAGAACACAGCCTAATAACAAAGAGCAAAATAAATATTCCTTCAAAAAATAAAAAGAAAAAAATATTTAGAAAAAAAAAAAAGGAGAAACAATGACAGAGAATGCCGAAAATCCCCCTTCCCCTGGTGGAGCAGTTCGAACAGTAGCTTTGACTTTAAGGGTAATACACTACGCTTACTCATATTATATATCTCTCGCAAAGATGTACAATCTCTTTTGTAAATCGATCGCGACCGTTAATTTAAGTCATATTTGACATGCATTCCTTCTTTGGACAGCAAGGCCAATAATAGTTGCCAATTTTTTAAGTTCAGATTAAGACAAACAAAATAAATTAAGACCTTCTCCGGTATATTAATATACCGATAAGTTAAATTTTTTATACTTTAAATCTATATAAAATTATATAAAAATTAAAAAATACGTAAATTAATAGTTAAAAAATATGATATACCATCTAAGCGTATCAAAAAATCTCTTAAATAATTTAAAAAAATCTAAAAAGTATATTTTCTTTTTCATTATTTTTTAACTAAAATTCAAACTTATTGCAGATAAATTATGTCGAACCAGAAATTTTTGCTTTAAAATTAATTTTTATTTATTTTTTCTTTTCAAAATTTCCCTCTTTTAATAGTCATCTGACCTGCAATCCTCCTTCTCATAATGGTGCAACGCATTACTATAAGTGATAAGTACTTAATTTTCTATGTAATTTATCAACATATACGAATGTCATGATCATCTTCTGTGTTTTTTAATTTCATGTTAAAAATCTGCCTTTTTTCGATCATAAATACAATGTGAAAAGACCATTTTAAGTTTTTAACCATAAAGTCTGACCAATTCGGTTAAAGCATTGAGTTGAATTGGTCTTTATCACACTATAAATTCGATCAAATTTAATCAAAAAGTAGAATTTAACATGAAATTAAAAAACAAAAGGGATAATTGCGACTCTTAAAATTCTTAAAAACTTAGAGTGAAAGCATTTAGAACTCGTTTTAAAATGATTTTATTTTTTGTATGAAAATAGAAATGAAAATATTTTCAATCTCAGACAGAAATCATTTTTGAAAATGTGTTTGATAATTTTATCAATAGATTATTTTCAGTATAAAAAAATCCATTAATATATATCTCTCTCTTTGTGCTCAGAGAGGAGAAAACGAAAATAAAAAATGAAAAACGACTAAAAGACGTTTTTCATTTCATTCTCATTTTAGACTAAATTAAAAAATTATTTTCATTTCTGTTTTTTATTTTTAATTGTGCCAAACGCCGTTTTGGAAACGTTTTCATTTTTTCTTTTTCGAAAAACGTAAAAAAATAAAAACAAAACTAACTCCAAACAGGGTAGTTGGTTTGGTTTTTATTTTTCACGTTTTTTGAGAAAAAATGAAAACGAGAGAGAAATGACGTTTGACATAATTAAAAACAAAAAAACATAAATGAAAACGATATTTTGGATTAATGTAAAATGGGAGAGAAATAAAAAATGACTTTTAGTCGTTTTTCATTTTTTGTTTCCATTTTCTTCTCTCTCGAGCATAGAGAGAGAGAGAGAGAGAGACATACATTAATCAATTTTTTATACTGAAAACAATCTCTTGATAAAACTACCAAATGCATTTTCAAAAATGATTTCTATCTGAGATTGAAAACATTTTCATTTCCATTTTCATACAAAAAATAAAATCATTTTAGAACGAGTTCCAAACGCACCCATTTCGATACTTATCCCTTATAACAATGATGCATTTAATTATTTTTGTCTTTCGTGTTTTAAAAGTTAATTATGCATCAGAGCAAGGAACGTTGCCATTTGAAATACTTTATACTAGAGGTGAAAGTTTAGGTTGGGCCGTAGCCCGACACATCTAAGTGTTCAGATTGGCTCATGCTAGTTTGAGGTTTCAAACTTGAAATCTTTACCGGTCACTCTTTTTAAACTTTTTCTTAAAAAACACCTTATAAATTTTGAGCCAACCCGGCCCGAAATTTCTATTTGGACTGTCCACTCCGAGCCGGGCTAGCATGGCCTCCACTTTATACATATACAAAGATGAAATATGCATTAGAGCAAGGTGAGGTCCTTTGAAATATAGATTCGACATAATATATATATATATATATATGTTAGCATTTATGCCCTTAGGAATAAATGTAACAATGTTCTTTGAGACATTTTGACTATTAATAAAGATTTATTTATTTTATATATCTATGTATTGTCCTCGTTATGTTCATATTAGTTGAATGTATGATAAGCAAACTGAAAGTCTGAGACTGTCATTCTAAATCTTTAGGTCATGCATGTAATGTGAAGAACATGCGGAAGACAAGAATCTAAAGATGATAGTCTAAATCATATGATCCACAATCGAGGGAATAAAGTTGGGCGCTTTATTCATGTTAAGATTGTTATGTTCACTACTTCCTAACGAAGACGGCTTGTCTTGGTCGTCGGAGGTGAGATTCCATGGGTAGAGACATTGATATAGCTTCTGTTAGGTTTTTGTTTTTTGTTAATTGGCTGTGTTGGCAAAACAATTTTTGGTTGTACAGATTCAAAAACTAGGTTCTATAAGACATTATCCAGATGGTTGTTTGTTTTGAAGAAGAATCAGATGTTGTGCAGAAAAATCAGATTTGTTGACTTGGAGATCAGCTTGTGGTAAATCAGATAAGGCTAAGCTAATACGGATCATGAGGTCATCCTTTATCAGCTGTTGGTTTTATCTCCTTAGGAGATTTGATTCATTAAATTTTAAAAAGGTGAATCCGTGAGTTTTGGAATTAAAAACTCAAAAAGTGAGATATTGTAGATAATGCTGAGGAGGATTTTTTGGTAACAGTTAGAGGTTCAAAAGTCATAGATACGTGGAATGGTTTTATATGGGAGAAACTCTGTAGAAAGGAGAGAGGTTGTTGACTACAGAAAAGTCTAGTTACAGAGAGACAGTGATTAAGAAGAACAATCTGTAGTTGTGTGTTTCACATTGAAAGTTTGAACAACTAAAGGGAGTTCAGTAGTGAAAGGTAAAGACGTGTGGTACACGCTAAACAGTGTCATTGTGGGAGTTCATCACAGCGGCATCATAGTCTAGGAGGGAGTCCTTGAGTGATTAAGTCCTTTAGGGTTGTAATTCTTAAATCATAGTGAAACTGTTTACTGTCTGGGTGTGGCCCCGCAGAGTAGGTGTGCACACTGAACTGCAATACCATATTGTGTGTTCATTTACTTTTTATTGCACTATTGTTCTTTGTGACTTAGGATTAATCGGTATAGAAAATTGTGCAAGTAGTGTCACAGATAAGTGTTCCAACATCATCTGGGACATCATACGTAACATCAGATCTAACAATTTCTAATGATGAAATCTATATTGGATTGGAGCGGTTCACTGACCATTAGTTGGGTGAGATCTTGAAAATTTGATCTGCTATGTCTAAGATGGATTTGCTGAAGGAAGGAGGTTCAGTGTCACATCCACCACTCCTTGATGGCTCAAATTATTCTTATTGGAAGACTCGAATGAAGGCATTCATCAAGGCTCAAGATGAACGAGCATGGCGTGCAATCCTGATCGGATGGAAGCATCCAGAAACAAAGGATGCAGAAGGAAAGGAGATTCTCAAACCTGAAGAGTCATGGAGCACTAATGAAGACAGGTTGGCCAACTACAACTCACGTGCGCTCAATGCAATATTCAATGGAGTGGATCTTCACCAGTTCAAAATGATATCCACATGTGAATCGGCAAAAGAAGCATGGGAAATTCTGGAGGTAGTGCATGAAGGAACAGCCGCAGTCAGACAATCAAAATTGAACATGCTCACAACCAGGTTCGAAAATCTTCGTATGCTTGAAACTGAAACTATTTCTGAATTTAATTCACGATTATGTGATATAGCTAATGAATCTTTTGCGCTTGGTGAAAACATCTTCGAGGCAAAACTTGTCAGTAAAACCCTGAGATCACTACCATGGAGATTTGCTTACAAAGTCATAACTATTGAAGAGGCAAAAAACATTCAAGCTATGAGACTTGATGAGTTGATGGGATCATTGAGAACATTTGAGATGAACCTGGACCAGAACAAGAAGGAGAAAGAGACAGCCTTTCAAGCAGAAGTGCAAAAACTGACTGTGGAAGAAGATATAGGAGATCCACAAGCTTTGGTAGAGTTGTTTGCTCTTTTGACAAAGAACTTTAATCGCATTCTGAAACGAGTAAAAGGTATGGGATTCACCCCAAATTCTGGCAAATTCAACAACTTCCAGAAGAATACAGATGCTGCAAGCAATTCAAAAGCCAAGCCACGAAATCGAGGCATCCAGTGTCAAGAATGTGACGGATATGGACACATCCAATCGGAATGCGCAAATACGCTTAAGAAGAATAAGAAAACATTTAACGTGACATTGAGCGATGAAGAATCTGATGGTAGCCAGGTAAATGAAGATCATGTGAACAATTATGTTGCTTTCAATGTATATCAGGATGTTTCCAACAACGGTGTTGCAGCTTGTGTCACAAACGATGTTGGAACATCATCTGTAATACAGTCAGAAAAACCAGAAGAAAATGGAGATATTTATGATTCAGACAGTTTCAGTAATGATGGAGAACTAACACAGGAGACTATTCAGGAGGCTTATGAATCAATGTTCAACAAATGGATTCAGGTGGTCAAGTTGAACAAGTCACTTGAGAAGAAATTGGCTGATGCCGTACAAGAGAATGAGAGTCTAAAGATGAAGCACGAGTTCGAGATTGCTGAAATGAGAAAAAGATTGCAGGAAGCTAATGCAGAATTAGAACGTACTCAGAAGACCTTGAAGATGATGAATACCGGTACGGCGAAATTAGACCACATCTTATCTATGGGAAAATCCAGTCATGATCACTTTGGACTAGGCTATAGTGGAGAATGCCAGTCATCCAAGTCAGTCTTTGTTAAAGAAAAGACTCAGGCTGAGACAAAAATCCCTCACTCCAAGACAATTATCCATGCTCGCTCACGACAAAAACCATTTATTCCCATTTGCTATTATCACAGTTTTCCAGGACATATTCGGCCACGGTGTTACAAGTACCTGAATGCTTTAAAACAAGGTATGCATCTGAATTCATGAAATGTCGCAAGAAAGACACCAAGGAGGAAGATTGATGGAGATAACAGAAGTACACGTAAGGTGTGGGTGAGGAAATCCGACCTAAGATGTTTTATGGCTTACACGTTTCTGAAAGCGAGTACGACTAACTCTTGGTATTTTGATAGTGGATGCTCTAGGCATATGACTGGTGAAAGAAGTTTGCTAAAGAATTTCAAAAGTTCGACTGATGGACATGTAACTTTTGGTGATGGTGTTAAGGGGAGAGTAGTTGGGAGAGGAACTCTAGATGTTGATGGATTACCAAAGCTGAAGAATGTGTTACTTGTGGAAGGATTGAAGGCCAATCTCATAAGTATTAGCCAGTTGTGTGATCAAGAACTTTTTGTGAGTTTCTCCAAAAACAAGTGTCATGTGATGGATGAGGAAGAAAATTGTGTGATGGAAGGATCAAGTGCTGGTTCCCGAATCGAATTCGGGTGCGGAAGCGTGGGGGGGAGGCGGATCGTGTATAACAAAAATTTCAGAAAAACTTTTAAGAAACTCTATAGATTATATTAATTTATGCACGAATAAATTAATCGCATTAATTTATATCAAGAACTCAATCCGAAAAAATACCTGGAAGCCGACTCGGATGATATCTTGAGTTCTTTGACCACGAACAGTCCTTGCTCCAAGCTTTGTGTTTAGAATACCAAAGTCTTCCACGTCATAACTTGATTCCATGTAGACGTGTGTATGGGCACACGTGAGACAAAACAGGTTTCTTAAACACTCGAATTTCCACAAACACCAACGCATGCATGATGTGGAATTTTTGGAGAAAAATATTTCCTCTCTTTTTTCCCTCTATGAATTTCGGCCTGTTAGGAATAGTGTCCTAGAAGCATGAGATGTAATAGGATATTTATTATTTATTTAATAAAAGAGTTTATTCATTATTTTATGTGCATATATTTATGAATATTTTATGAATATCAATGAAAATTCCATAATTATTTTTGTAACCTTAAACACTGTATATAAGTGTTATATACGAGAGGATAATGTTTAAGGATAATAATCAAAAAGTAATGTTCATGATGAATTTAATTAAAGTTTGGAATCTTTAATTAAAACATTATTAATACATGTCATTCCCATTTAGAATGGAACGGTGTTATCCGCACTGTTAATATGGCGAGATATTGAATGAGTGTATTTCGCATAATGAGATTATGTGGAACAAGGACACAGACACAATATGAATTTCTAATAATTCCGTTAAGTATAGAAATTCTAATTGAGTCTACCGATGGTCATATATAG
>NW_010365652.1:101383-101484 GCF_000414095.1 Morus notabilis
AAGGATAAAGAAGTAATTAGAGAGATTAACGGATTTTACCTTACTCTAATTATGAATTATTTATGGAGGATTGATCTATATGCAATGACTATATCAAATGG
>NW_010365652.1:101874-102382 GCF_000414095.1 Morus notabilis
TGGACTGCAGGATAAATGATGATTTTCTCTTCCTTCCCTATCTGATATTGGCGCCACATAGGGATGAGAATCCCCATCTTGGCCGGCCACACTAAAGGATAAGGGAATATGAGATTTTGTTTAAAATTCAAATAGGAGATAATTAACAAGCTTTATCTTAGAGATATAGATTCGATTCCTTCTAGAAGTTTGACTTCTACTCTATAAACACAATTTTTTGTGACAATTTTTGAAATAATTTTCAGAATTAATTTTTGCCCTAATTTTAGAGGTGGCCGAAATTCCTCAATAGAGTGAAGGAAACATTTTTCTCCAAAAATTCCACATCGTGCATGCGTTGGTGTTTGTGAAAATTTGAGTGTTTATTGTAACCCGTTTTGTCTCATGTGTGCCCACACATATGTCTTCGTGGATTCTAGGAATTGACGTGGAAGACATTGGTTTTCTAAACACAAAGATTGGAGGAAGGACTGTTCGTGGTCAAAGAACTCAAGTTATCATCCGAGTC